>NW_004949153.1:2097256-2097832 GCF_000317375.1 Microtus ochrogaster | reverse complement strand
TGCTTTTGTAGTATGATTGAGCATCTTTTGGGTTTATACCCAAGAGTGGTGTTGCTGGATCCTGATGTAGGCTAATTCCCAGTTTCCTGAGAAACCACCACACCGATTTCCAAAGTGGTTGCAGAAGATTCATTCCCACCAGCAATGGAAGAGTGTTGCCCTTGCTCCACATCCTCTCCAGCAAAAGCTATCATTGGTGTTTTATGCTGAAAGGTATAAGAGAGTATCTCAGAGTTGTTTGGATTTGCATTTCCCTGATGGATAAGGATGTTGAACATTTCCTTAAGCATCTTTAGGCCATCTGAGATTCTGTTGAGAATTCTCTGTTTAGGTCAGTTCCCCATTTTTAATTGAGTTATTTAGAATTTGCTGTCTAATTTGTTGTGTTCTTTATTTATTTTGAAGATCAGTCCTCTGTCTGATGTGGGGTTGGTGAAGATCCCATTCAGTAGGCTGCCTTTTTTGTCTGATTGACTGTGTCCTTTGCTTTACAGAAGCTTCTCAGTTTAATGAGGTTCCATTTATTTATTGTTGCTCTCAGTGTCTGTGCTACAGGGGTTATATCTAGGAAGTGGT
>NW_004949153.1:2089119-2095486 GCF_000317375.1 Microtus ochrogaster | reverse complement strand
TTTTTTTTTATTTCCTCTTTAAAGGTCTATATTATTTTCAGAAAGTTAGTTTAAAGTCATTTTCTTCTACTTCTTCTGGGTTAGAATGATAGAGTCTTCTTGTTATGTGACCACTGGGTTCTGGTGTTACCATGATGCTTTTTAGGTTGTTGGATGAATTCTTGCATTCCAACTCTTTCTTCAAGTGAGACCAGCAGTGTCTTTGCATCTTGGTCCAATCCTTTTAGTGGCTGTCAGAGTGTTTGGAAGTTTTCCTTGGTCTGCCCTGTACTGTTAATGTTTGTCTTAGAGAGCCTCTGAGGGGCTCAATAAAACTCCTCTCTTGGTCTTTTCTCCTGGTTTGCTCTCTTGGTGCTCTCTCTTAATCTGCTCAGTGTTATAGCGAGCTCTTGTTCCCCTCAGTAGTATAGCAAGCTCTCAGCTCTTAGGTTGAGTGGCTCATAGCTTGGGGGTGTCCAGTGGATGAGCATGTGTTTTTGGGGTGCCTACCCAAAGGAAAATCTGGTGGATGGCTGGAAAATCCAAGGGAGTTAGGGCAGTGCCTGGGGATTTGTCCCACTATGGAGGTCCTAAGAATGTGGTATGCTGCCATGTGGCTCTTCACTCACCTTTTAAGTCCCCTCAGTATTGGAGAAATATGTGTTTGAGAGTTCCACTGAAGTTGCAGGATAGATGTGTTTGGGGGTAAAGTATGGCTAGTAATTTGGATGGACCTCTGGATTGGTTTGGGTTTGGGGAAGCCTAACTGCAAAAAACTCCCAGCTAGCTGGCTAGAAAAGCTGAGGAAATTAGAAGAGGGGGTCTTCAATTTTGGGACACTGTGGAGGCCCTAGGGAGTGGGGTGTTCTGCCATGAGGCTCTTCACTTACCTCTTAAGTCCCCTCAGTATTGGAGCAATTTGTGTTTTAGATTCCTGATATATTTCCATACATAAAAGCTCCAGTTTATGATTCCTTTAAGATTTATTATAAGACTACCTTTCAAGACAAGTAATAAAGTAATTGATCCTTTCTTTGTAACTGCAAAATGCAGCCTGAGAGAAAAACATGACTGAAAAGAATACTTTGCTTGATCACATGGTTGATCTATAACAAGTTGCTTGGGTATGAATTATGTAGGTTTAGGGAGTTATTTGTTTATCACCTGTAATATGTAAAATGTTTAATCATGTATTGAGTATGTAAAATGTGCTGTTTTTACTTGCATTCTTTGTGTTCATTCACTTGAAAAACAGAACGAAATATTGTTGCAATTTCTATATTGCTTGAAAGAAGTTGTGGGGCTACATAAGCTGTAAGGAAAGAATAAAGATAAAGATAAAATGAGTTAAAATGAAAATATCAATAATTCAAGAGTTAAAATGAGTTAGAAGGAAACATTGAGAATTAGACTTTTTTAAAAAAAGCATGGTGAATGAAAGAATTAGCCTGACAGTGGTGGCACAAAACTTTATTCCAAGCACTCGAGAGGAAGAGGCAGGCAAATCTCTGTGAGTCTGACGCCAGTTTGTTCTACAAGAGCTAGTTCCAGGACAGGTTCCAAAAGCTACAGAGAAACTCTGTCTCAAAAAAAAAAAAAACTCAAAATAAATGAATAAACAAAATAATGAAAGTTAGAAGAAAAGCAACAAAAATGATAAAGTTAGATGAAAATATTAAGAATGAGAGTTAGCTGGGCAGTGGTGGCGCATGCCTTTAATCCCAGCACTCGGGAGGCAGAGGCAGGCAGATCTGTGTGAGTTCGAGGACAGCCTGGTCTACAAGAGCTAGTTCCAGGACAGGAAACAAAAAGCTACAGAGAAACCCTGTCTCGAAAATTAAAAAAAAAAAAAAAAAAGAGTGAGAGAGTTAGAAGGAATTAGAATGAAAACAGTTAGACTAAAGATAGGGTGAGAAGGAAAAAAATCAATATTGAGAGAAGTCCCCAGTTAAGTACATAATAAAGAATGCAAAAGAATAATAAAGAAAAGGTCTGAAGAAAACATTGAAGGAAGAACATGAGTGTCTTTTTCCTAACATGCCTTGGTCAAAAGTCTTAGTACGCACAAACTGTGAGAAGTACCTTTGAACCCCTGAAGAGCTGCTGACTTATCTTCCAGACAATGAAAGAGTAATGGTAAGAAACCATGCTAGAGTTTCTGTGACCCTACTTCCTCTCTTTTACTAGTGTGCAGTGTTATTATCATTGATATGACCTAGGTATCTCTGTATTAAGCCATAAACAAAGGATATTGAGCCTATAGTTCATGATCCTAGAGAAGCTAAGTAACAAGGTGAACTCTGAGAAAAACATATATAGATTCATCTGGAAAGTTGAAAAAGAAAAAATCAACTGACAAAATTGGAAATATAAAGCTGGTAGAGAAGAGAGGGTAGAAGGGAAAGAGGAGGGGAGAGGGGCAGGGGCACGAAAAACTTGGAATGGTTAGTTGAGATGAAGGAAGGACAGAGATGAGAGCAAGAGAAGAGATATCTTGATTGAGGGAGCCATGTGGGGGTTATCAAAAACCTGGCACTAGAGAAATTCCCAGGGATCCATAAGGATGACCCCAGCTAAGACCCTAAGCAATAGAGGAGAGCATGGCATGGCCAAACTGGCCTTGCCCTGTAGTAAGACTGATGAATATCTTAAATATCACCATGGAACATATCCAGCAACTTATGGGAACAGAAGCAAAGACCCACATCGGAGCATTGGAGTGAGCTCCCAACATCCAGCTGAAGAGAGGTAGGAATGAGAATATGAGCAAAGAGGTCAAGACCATGATGGGTACACCCACTGAAACAGTCTACCTGAGCTAATGTGAACTCACCAACACCAGGCAGACTGGGAAGATGCAAATATCAGTCCAAGTGGCTGGGGCAGACAGAGGGTTCACTGACAGTGACACCAGGATTAATTTCTATTCATGTACTGAATTTATGAGAATCTATTCTCTTTGGATGGCTAATTTGTTCAGCACAGATATAATAGGGAGGGTCTTGGACCTTCCCCAAAGCAATATGCCTTGCCCTCTCAGAAGAGTGGATGGGAGTGGAGTGGGAAGTATGTACAGGGAATGGAAAGAGGGGAGGGAGGGAGAACTTGGATTCCTATGTATAATGAAAAAATATAGTTTACATTGAAAAATTAATTTTAATGCTGAATCAATTATTAAATATAAAACAATTTTCTTTCTTTTAGTATCATTTTAACTAACATATGTTTTTTGTGTTTGAATCAAATTTTTGTCAATATTTATTACTAACTGTAAGAAAAGCTATTCTGTTCTCACTTTCTCTATATAATTATATGAAGGCCACTGTGAATGTTTAAGTGTAACAAACAACTCAAAAAAGTTATTTCCAACTTTAAAACTTTAGTGAAGCAAAATACTCAAGTGGGCATTTAATGAAATTTTATTTATTACTAAAAACAGACTAACTTGCATGACTTCTTTTTCCATTTTGAAATGTGATTCCATCCAATGCCTCTATGGATGACAATTATCATTGATATTTCTTATTTGAATTTATTTTATTGTCTTCATAAGCATCTTTGGAAAGTATTTCTTTAAAGGCCTCTCTTTTCAGTTATACAATACTTATTTGGGATTTTAATTTTTGATTTTTTTTAAGTAATGAGTCAGATTTACTGAATTGGTTTTGTAAAATGAATGCAATTTGAAAAATATAACCATACAAAATGAATTATTAAAAATTTCTGTATTTCATAATTGTAACATAGAAATAGAGACGTTAGAATGCTACCAAACAGAAAAAAAATAAATTCACAATCGACTAGATAACAACTTTTAAGATTGTTTGTGTTCATAAGTATGTTAATATGTATATGTACATGTGTATGTATGCTTGTGTGTAATTTTACATACATGTGCATGCATATATATGTATTTGATGTGGATTTGTTTTAAATAGATAAATAGTAGATTATATAGTACAATTCATTTCATATTATTGCATTCTTCATTAATTCTCAGAATTAATGACTAGACACTAGTGAAAGAGTAGAAATTAGGCATAAATACATAAAATTTGTTTTGAAGTTTAAATTTTATTAGAATAATTATTGAAATCCTATACTGTTGTTGTGTTGGTGTGTTGATAAAATCTTATAACGCCCGTGATGTTTGGAACACTCCATGTATTAACAATGTGTCTTGGCATCTTTAGAGTAGCATGGTGATTAATAATGGATAGAGTACATTTTATCAATCACTATAATCATTGAAAGAAGGATAAGAAGAATCAACAAATGTTAGCTGATGCTTTTTTCCATTTACACTTGGTCTCTTAAAATTATAAACATTGAATCAGTTACAGATGTAATCATTTTGGGAAACTTCTGAACACATGTGAAGTATTTTCAAATAGGGTGAATAATGAAAATGTGTAAGATAATAGAAACAATGATGAAGTTGCACATTAAATGAATGTTAAAAAAAAACTATCAGCAGAGTCTTCTTACCTCTGCCCTATTCAGCATACCAATCATCAAGAAAACAAAATAGGCTAATAGTTAAAATTTAGCCAAGGTACCAAAATAAGGAATAATGATAAATCACAGTAGGAAAATCTATAAAATCTGGAAGAAGAAATACTAAAGTATCAAAGAAAAAGAAATAATGCACTAATTTATCAAGCATTTTTAAAAAATAAGGAAATAGTATCTGGCTTCTAAGTTTATACAGAATGCATACAAGATTCACTATTTTATATAATCTGATATAGGAATGAAGATATGTTAAGAAAATTAGGCTTTCCACTGAGACAGTGGGGCTGATCTATTGGGAGCTCACCAAGGCCAGCTGGACTGTGACTGAAAAAGCATGGGATAAAACCGGACTCTCTGAACATGGCTAGCAATGAGGGCTGATGAGAAGCCAAGGACAATGGCACGGGGTTTTGATCCTACTTCATGTTCTGGCTTTGTGGGAGCCTAGCCAGTTTGGATGTTCACCTTCCTAGACATGGACGGAGGGGGGAGGACCTTGGACTTTCCACAGGGCAGGGAACCCTGACTGCTCTTTGGACTGGAGAGGGAGGGGGAGAGGAGTGAGGAGAGGGGGAGAAGGGTGGGAGGAGGGGGAGGGAAATGGGAGGCTGGGAGGAGGCTGAAACTTTTTTTTCCTTTTCTCAATAAAATAAAAAAAAGAGAAAGTACACAAAAGTTAACAAAGAGCATGCTTTGTTAATTTTCTCTCAACTTCTCAGGTTATTCTTTATTAAAACAGAATTTCCCAAGATTAAACATTTTTTTTCTATTTTTTAACTTCTTCACAGAAACCTCTTACTTTGAATAAATGAGACAAATATCTACTGTTCACCCATGTCATTGTATATAGCACATTTCTTCAAATTGAGGGGAATATAAGAAAAACACTGACCAGTGATGTTGCTCAGCTGGTAAACGCTCTTGATGCTTGAGTTGGATGACCTGAGTTTGATCCTTTGAAATTACATTTAAAAAAATCCAGATGTAGTGAAATTTCTGTAATTCCAACAATTTTACAGACACAGGAAAATTGCTTAGCATCCTGTAGCCCACTAGCCTAGAGTACAGAACTCTGTAAAATGGGAAGAGAGGTTCAGTCTCAAAAAATGGTAAAAATATAGAACTGATTTAATACGTCATCCTCTAACCTCTACATGTACATTGTGACACAGAGTCATGCAGAATAATACTCATACATTCATCTACACAAATACCATTTTCTCGCCCTCTCTCTCTACCTCTTTTGCACACACACAAGCACACAAGCAAATTAAAACAAAATGTGTGGCAAAACACCTTAAGGCATCAAAATATGGAACAATTATATATAATAGTTAGGGATTCGATTCTCTAAAATGTAGAGAAGTGCAAAATAGAGTTTCAAAGCAAAAGAAATGCTGTATGGTTTTGTCAAACAATTTTGAATAACCATGTAATAGTTATATAGAAAATACTCTTTATATATTTTATGTATATTTGTTTTCTGCCAGTGTATCAGTAGAAAAAAAAAATATGTTATTGAACTCTGCCTACAAACATACAAAATAATTGTGCTAATCCATTTTAACAGACATATTTCCAATATGGGTTTTGAACAATAAGTCACATTAATAATTTTAAGTCAAAGTAGAAGGCATGTTAGTACACTAAGTCTTATGGATTTAAGAAATAAAAATAATATTTTAAGTTTATTTTATGACTTTTCTGTTTGTTAAGACTTATGGTAGGTTTAGTAAGTTGAGCATCCAAACTGCGTAGGCTCCCCCAAAGCCAGTATGTGCAGTAGGATCAGAAACCCATTGCCATTTTTCTTGAGTTCTCAGTAGTCCTCATTGTCCGCTATGTAAGTCCGGTTTTATCCCATGCTTTTTCA
>NW_004949153.1:2082740-2088529 GCF_000317375.1 Microtus ochrogaster | reverse complement strand
AAAAAAAGACTTATGGTAGGGACACTTACAGAATTAAATGAATATAAAAAGAAATTTGGAACAATGCATATAAAATAATATTAGAAAGAAGATTTATTACTCAACAAATGTTGTCTTTCTTAGTGTTGTATAAACCAATAATATTAATATAATCTTTGTATTCTTGTTCATTAAAGGAAGAACTTAGAATAAGAAGGAGGATGCTTCTTGTTGGCTTAGTACTATAAGGGAATTACAGGATTTTATTTTATTTTTTTTTTACAATGGCATAGAAAGTTGTTGTACTGCTTTATATATCACGTTATATTTTGTTTTGCGATATTGCTCACTTTGTAGTCCAGGCTTTTCTGGAACTTTTTGTATAGTTTTCTTTTAAACTTGGAGGGGCTCGTCCTGTCTCAGCATCTTTGGTGTTGGGGTTAGAGTTAAAAGCTATCATATATGTCTTGTTGCTTTAGAATTTATATGTTGGTCATTTTCTTAGAAAGTAGTGTGTTTAGTGTTAGATAATTCTAAACTTGCAATTTCAAAGTTTACTGTTCTAATTAGCTTACCTTTGCTATGACAAAAATATCCTGACAACAAACAAGTTATTGGACAAATAAATTTTTTGGCTTCCAGTTCTAATCATAACCTATTACTGAGGAAAATCAAGAGAGAAACAGAAGACAGAAACCTGAAGTCAGTCCTACTTGTTATTCCCCCACAACATTACTTATGAGAAAAGACCTCACTTCACAGTTTTATTTGCATGATTGCCGTGACACCCTCATACAGCTGTAACTTTTAAGTTTGACATCATTTTCACAAAAGCAAATATAATAAAATATTAAAATATCTGCCCATTTCTAGTCATTTGAATATACTTTTATTCAATACTAAGCTCTTATCTGTATGTTTTAGATTATAGAATAATCTTAACATCTCAGATATCTTGCTATGTTTACCTTTACATTTTCTGAAGGAAGTGAGGGGAGAGGACAAAAAGGAATAACTCAATAAAAACATTTTTTTTTCATAGAAATTAACTTTCACAGCAATTTTTACCACTGGCACTTTTCCAAAAAACTGAAAATTGAACATGGAGCCTACTAAATGGTAACCACAGCCTCTTCCACTGAGCTACACTCTAGCATCAACACTGTCACTTTTAATATAAAAACTTTAATTGTAAAATATACACTACCATAATGATATATGTAGTGTGATGCTGAAATAAGAGATTAATGTAAATAGCAAATTATACTTGGGTTTAAATCAAATGCAGCCATTCCTCACAACTCTTGAAGTGTTGAAGTTGTGCAGTCATTGAAACTATGTACTTCAGTTTGTTTGTAACCCTAGAGTTGATCCTCACATCATATTTACAGACGTGTGAGCATGCACATAAGGTAAGAAAGGTTTGGATCCCTCAGTATGAACAAGCTTAGTTGATACTGAATTAGCTGACTTTCTGGTCTTTTGTTTCAGTTTCCATATATCAAAAGATTTCATTTTTACTAAGTAAATCCTCATCACAAAGTTTTTACATCTGTATCTTTTCTTTGGTGGGGGGATTGTTATTGTGACATTACTGTTTAAAAATGGCCCAAAATAAAACGATGTATGCTTCCTGTTTTCATGTGTTTAAGAAGTTTTTTTGCAGGATTTGCTTAATGGAGAAAACATTAGTGTTTGAAAAGGTCTGTTGAATAATAAGCTAAAATAGGATTAGATATGCTAATGTTTTCATATAAAAATATGTATTAATTAATGCATATTTATTATAAAAAAATCTAAAGAAATGACCAATTCACTGTATACATATAATTTGTATATGCCTACAAGTAAAGAGATACAGGAGTGTTAATGATTTAGCCTGCAATTATTTTGTAAGCTTGGCCTTCTGAAATCTTCAAGACTGACAAAGAAAAGTCTGGTGACCAAACCCAAAACCATTAGTTGAAGATGCTGATTAAAATAAATGATTTATGTATGAGTCACAGGGATAAAGCTTCTATCCAACAAAATATACTTTCTGAAAAGCATCAGATAGGAGTGGTTATAAGAGTAATAATTACATTGTGATTTTAATACATTCTGAATAATTGTATTTAGTAGAGTTTGCAAATAATATATAAAAGTTTAGTTTAATTATTTCATTTAAATACACATGAAGCTAGTTCCTTCTTGGAAAACAAAACTGATATATAATGGTGCTCTCTAAACATTCAGTTTTCAAAACAGTAAAAATATAAATAAAATTACTTTTCTTGAATCTTTACATGAAATAAAAAGATGCTGTCATTTTCAACTTTCTTGATTGTCATTCTTTTATTAGGTCTTTCATTTTAACAGAAAACACTACTACAGAGTTACAGTACTGTAAACAGCCTGGTATAGGCATAAAGACAGACAGGAGGACCAAAAGAACTAAATTGAAAACCCATATATTAATCCACACACATTTGAACACATTATTTTTGACAAAGAAGCAAAAAAAAATCAAATGGACAAAAGAAAGCATATTTAGCCAATGGTGCTGGCATAACTTAATATCAACAAGTAGAAGAATGAAAATAGACCCATATCTAATACCATGCACAAAACTCAAGTCCAAATGAATCAAAGACCTCAACATAAAGCTAGCCACACTGAATCTTATAGAAGAAAAAGCAGGAAGTATAATTAACTGTATTGGCTCAGGAGATCACTTCTTAAATATAACCCCAGCAGCACAGACACTGAGAATTAATAAATGGGATCTCCTAATACTGAAAAGCTTCTGTAAAGCAAAGGACATGGTCAACAATATAAAACAACAGCCTACATAATGGAAAATTGTCTTCACTAACCCTACATCAGAGAGAGGTATGATCTCTAAAATATACAAAGAACTCCAAAAATTGGCCATCAAAAGAACAAATAATCCAGTAAAAATGGAGTACAGACCTAAAGAGAGAACTCTCAACAGAGGAATCTAAAATGGCTAAAAGACACTTAAGGAAATGTTTAGTATCCTTAGTTATCAGAGGAATGCACATCAAAACAACTCTGAGATTCCAACTTACACCTGTAAGAATGGCCAAGATCAAAAATACTGATGACAATTTACACTGGAAAGGTCGTGAGGTAAAGGGAACACTCCTGTATTGCTGGTAGGAATGCAAACTAGTAAATCCAATTTGGATGTCAGTGTGGCTATTTATCAGAAAATTAGGAAACAACCTTGCTCAAGACCCAGTAATACCACTTTTGGGTATATATACAAAGGATGCTCAATGGTGCCACAAGGATATGTGCTCAATTATGTTCATAGCAACTTTGTCATAACCAGAACCTGGAAACAACATAAATGTCCCTCTACCTAATAATGGATGAGGAAAATGTAGTATATTTACATAATGGAGTACTACACAACAGAAAAAAATGACATTTTGAAATTTGTAGGTAAATGGATGAAGCTAGAAAACACCATTTTGAGTGAGGAACCCAGATCCAAATAGGCAATTACTCACTCACAAGTGGTTTTTAAATACAAAGCAAATAAATCCATCCCACAATTCCAGCTTGACATCCAGTTATGCCAGCACCATTTGTTGAAGGTGCTTTTGTTTTTCCATTGTATAATTTTAGCTTCTTTGTAAAAATCAGGTGTTCGTAGGTATGTGGATTAGTATCTGGGTCTTCAATTCTATTCCATTTGTCAACATGTAGGAGATACTCAGCCAATCACCTTGCTTGAAGGGGGCGGGGTCCCCCGAGGATATTTTTTACTCCCTGCCTTCCCTTCTATTTTCCCTTCTATTTTCCTGTTCTCCACTGAAACTTTTGATTCTGCAAGTCTATTTCCAAATTAAAGCTGTATATATTATTACAATTTTTGTCTGAGTTCATTTAAGCCGCTACATCAACATATCTGTTTTTATGTCAATATAGAGCTGTTTTCATTACTGTATCACTGTAATGGGGCTTGAGGTCAGGGGTGGTAATATCCTCTAGTAGTTTCTTTATTGTATAGGATGTTTTTGACTATCCTAGGTTTTTTTTTTCTCAATATTATGTTGATTACTGTTCTGTCAAGTTCTGTGAAGAACTGTGGTGAGATTTTGATGAGGATTGCATTGAATCTATAGATTGCCTTTGGTAGGATTGCCATTTTTACTATGTTGATCCTTTCTATCCAAGAACATGGGAGATCTTTCCATTTTCTGGTATCTTCTTCAATTTCTTTCTTCAAAGACATAACGTTCTTGTCAAATTGCCCTTTCACTTCCTTGGTTAGTGTTACCCCAAGATATTTTATATTATTTCTGGCTATTGTGAAAGGAGATGTTTCCCTGTTTCGGTTTGCCAGTATTTTACTGAGAATTTTTGCATCAATGTTCATTAGTGAAATTGCTCTGTAATTTGTAACATGAGGGTTTGCTTGATGGGGTTCTGTCCCGCCCTGTCCCACAGCCATTTAGTCCCAGAGAAAATTACACAGAGATTCTACATTATGTTATAAATTTATTGGCCCATTACCTCAGGCTTCTTATTAACTTTTGTAACTTATAATAACCCATTGTTCTTATTTATGTCAGCCACATGGCTCACTACCTTTTCCAGCGAGGCAGGTCACATCCTGCTTCTTCAGTGTCTGGACAGCACTGCCGGAAGAGCTTCCTTCTTCCCAGAATACTCTTTTTCTCATTGCCCTGCCTCTACTTCGTGTCTGGTTTTCCTGCCTGGCTACTGGCCAATCAGTGTTTATTTAAAACATAATTGACAGAATACAGAATTGTCCCCCACCAGTAATTCTCTTCCTTGTTTGAGTCTTTGTGTGGTTTTGTTATCAGGGTAACTGTAGCCTCATAAAAAGAGTTTGGTAATGACCCTTCTGTTTCTACTATGTGGAACATATTGAAGAATAGAGGTATTACCTCTTCTTGGAATATCTGGTATAATTATATGCTCAAACCATCCAGCCCTGGCCTGTTTTTTTGGTTGGGAGGTTTTTGATGACACCTTATGTTTCCTCATGAATTATAGGTCTATTAAATTACTCACTTGGTTCTAATTTAATTTTTGTATATGGTATCTATCTAAAAAATTGTCCATTTATTTTGACATTTTCCAATTTTGTAAAGTAAAGGCTTTTGTAGTAATACCTAATGATTCTCTGAATTTATTCATTGTCTGTTGTTATGTCCCTTTTTTTTTTACTTCTGATTTTGTTAATTTGATTGTTCTCTCTCTGCTTTTTGATTAGTTTGGATAAGATTTTGTCAATCTTGTTGATTTTCACAAAGAACCAGATCTTTGTTTCTTTGATTCTTTGTATTGTTTTCTGTGTTTCTGTTTTGTTGAATTTAACTCTCATTTTGACTATTTCCAGTCTTCTACTCCTCCTTGGTGAGTCTGCTTCTTCTTCTTTTTTTTTTAGAGCTTTCATATGTGCTGCTAAATTGCTAATGTGAGATTTCTCCATTTTCTTATGTGGGCACTTAGTGCTATGAACTCTTCTTTACCACTGCTTTTATAGTTTCCCAAAGGTTTGGATATATTGTGCTTTCATTTTCATTGAATTCAAGGAAGACTTTCTTTCTTCATTGCTTCCTTGACACAGGGATGGTTCAGTAGTTGACTGTTCAGTTTCCATGAATTTGTATACATTCTGGGGGTAGTATTGTTATTAAATTCTAACTTTATACCATGATGATCTGATAAGACACAGGTGGTTACTCCAATTTTTTTTTGTATCTGTGGATGTTTGCTTTGTTAGCAAGTATGTGATCTATTTTAGAGAATGTTCTATGAGGTTCTGA
>NW_004949153.1:2074237-2082134 GCF_000317375.1 Microtus ochrogaster | reverse complement strand
GGTGCCGGTGAGGGCTGTTTTGGAAGAAGAAACTTTCCTCCTCAGAGATGAAATCTCTACAGGCCAATTATGCCATGCTTGTTAGGCTTCGGTTACTTTCTGTTACTTTTGTTCTTAGTTGATCTCTGACTTTAAAAATAAAAACAAAAACAAAATACTCAAAAAAAAGACAGTATTTCTTTTCTGTTTGGGTGGAATGTTCTATAGATTTCTGTTAAGTCCATTTGATTCATTACATCTGTTATTTCTCTTCTTTTTCTGTTAAGTTTCTGTCTGGTTGACCTTTCCATTGGCAAGAGAGGAGTATTGAAATCTCCTACTATTAGTGTGTGGGGATTGATGTGTGATTAAGTTTTAGTAATATGTCTTATACATATGTGGGTGCATTTATATTAGGGTCATAGATATGGAGGATTGAGACTTCATCTTGATTATCTGTTCCTGTTTTGAGTATAAAGTGTTCTTCTCTATTTCTTCTGGTTGATTTTACTATGAAATCAATTTTGTGAGATATTAGGATAGCCATACGTGCTCTTAGGTCTATTTGATTGGAAAATCTTTTCCTAACCCTTTACTCTGAGGTAGTGTCTGCCTTTGAGGTTGAGGTGTGTTTCTTGTAAACAGCAGAATGAATCCTGGGTCCTTTTTTCATTTCCATTCTCTTAACCTGTGTCTTTTTTTATAGAAATTGAGTCCATTGATAGTAAGTGATATTAATGAGCAGTGGTTGTTAACTCCTATTTTTTGTTTGTTTGTTTTTTTTTTTTTTTGTGGTAGCACTTGTGTGTTTTCCTTCTTTAGGTTGTGTTGGTGAAGGGTTACCAGATGTCTGTGTTATTATGGGTGTTGTTAGATTCCTTGGATTGAGGTTTTCCTTCTAGCACTTTCCGTAAGCTTGGGTTTGTGGATATGTATTGTTTAAATCTGTTTTTGTCCTGGAATATCTTGTGTTTTCCATTGATGGTGAATGCAAGCTTTGCTGGGTATAGTAGTCTGGGCTTGCATCCATGGTATATTCAAGACCTTCTGGCTTTCATGGTTTCCATGGAGAAGTCAGGTGTAATTCAGATAGGTTTACCTTTATTTATTACTCCATTTTTTTAAAATTTGAAATACATTTTTATTGGCTCTTTGAGAATTTCTTTTTTTCTATATCCTGCTTTTTTTAAAATTTATTTATTTATTAAGGATTTCTGCCTCCTCCCCGCCACCGCCTCCCATTTCCCTTCCCCTTCCCCTATCAAGTCCCTCTCCCTCATCAGCTTGAAGAGCAATCAGGGTTCCCTGACCTGTGGGAAGTCCAAGGACTGCCCACCTCCATCCAGGTTTAGTAAGTTGAGCATCCAAACTGCCTAGGCTCCCCCAAAGCCAGTACGTGCAGTAGGATCAAAAACCCATTGCCATTGTTCTTGAGTTCTCAGTAGTCCTCATTATTATCTGCTATGTTCAGCAAGTCCGGTTTTATCTTATGCTTTTTCAGACCCAGGCCAGCTGTTACTCCATTTTTTCCATTGCAACACTTAATATTCTTTTATTTTATTCTGTATATTTTGTGTTTTGATTATTATGTGGTGAAGGGATGTTTTTGTTTGGTCCAGTCTATTTGGTGTTCTGTAAGCTTCTTGTACCTTCATTGGGATATCCTTCTTTAGCTTGGGAAAGTTTTCTTTTATTATTTTGTTGAATTTATTTTCTTATCTTTTAAGCTAGAGTTCTTCTACCCCTATTATTCTTAGGTTTGGTCTTTTCATGGTGTCTTAGATTTCCTGAATATTTTATGTTAAGATTTTCTTCAATTAATTGTTTTCTTTGACTAATGAGTCTATTTCCTCTATAGTATCTTCAGCATCTGAGATTATTTCTTCATCTCTTGTATTCTGTTAGTTATACTTATCTCTGTAGTTCCTGTTCATTTACCCAGATTTGCCATATCCAGCCTTCCCCCAGTTTGTGTTTTCTTCATTGCTTCCATTTCATTCTTCAAGTCTTGAACCGCTTCTCTAACCTGTTTGATTGCTTTTTCTTGGTTTTCTTGATTATCTTTGAGGGATTTATTAATTTCTTCTAAATTTTTGTTTGTCTTCTCTTCCATTTTTTTTCAGTGAATTTTTCACTTCCGCTTTAATGGTCTGCATCATTTTTATAAATGTTAAAAGTCATTTTTTTTTTCTGGGTTATGATAATCAAGTCTTTCTGCTGTTTATCTGCTGGATTCTGGTTTTCCCATGTTGCTTTTGGGGATGTTGGAGGAATTCTTGCATTGGTGCCTACACATCTCTTCCTAGAAATGAGGCTGGCCACATCCATTTGTTTCTTAGGTCCATTTGATTGAAAAATCTTTTCCCAACCCTTTACTCTGAGTAGATGTTTATCTTTGAGGTTGAGTTGTGTTTCTTGTATACAGCAGAAGTATGGATCCTGCTTTCTTATCCATTCTTTTAGCCTGTATCTTTTTATAGGTGAATAGAGTCCATTGATATTAAGAGATATTAATGACCACAGATTGCTTATTCCTGCTATTGTTTGGTGATGGTGTTTGTGTTTTTCCCTTCTTTGGGGTTTGCTGCTGTGAGGGTATCTGTTGCTTGTGTTTTTGGTAGGTACAGTTAGCTTTCTTAGGTTGTAGTTTTCCTTCAAGTACTTCCTGTAATGCTGGGTTTGTGAATAGGCATTACTTAAATCTTGTTTTGTCATGGAATATCTTGTTTTATCCATAAATGGTGATTGAAAGCTTTGATGGGTATTGTAATCTGGGCTTGTACCAGTGGTCGCTTAGTGTCTGCAGCACGTCTGTCCAGAACCTTCTCTCTTTCATGGTTTCCATTGAAAAGAACCTTCTCTCTTTCATGGTTTCCATTGAAAAATCAGGTGTATGTCTATTAGGTCTGCCTTTATATGTTACTTGACCTTTTTCCTTTACCACTCTTTTTTTTATTTTTGTTGTTGTTGGGTTTTTCTTTCTTTGTTTGTTTGATTGATTGATTGATTGATTGATTGATTTTGAGACAAGGCTTCTCTGTAGCTTTGATGCCTGTCTTGAAACTAGCTCTTGTAGACCAGGCTGGCCTCAAACTCGCAGAGATCCACCTGCATCTGCCTCCCGAGTACTGGGATTAAAGGCTCTGCCACAACTGCCTGGCCTCCTTTGAAACTCTTAATAATTTTTGTTTATTATGTATGTTTTGTATTTGATCATTTGATCATTAAGTGGTGAGAAGACTATTTGTCTGGCCCAATCTATTTGGTGCTCTGTAATCTTTTTGTATTTTTTTTTATTTTTGAATTTTTGAGACAGGGTTTCTCCATAGCTTTTGGTTCCTGTCCTGGAACTAGCTCTTGTAGAGCAGGCTGGCCTCGAACTCACAGAGATCTGCTTGCCTCTGCCTCCCGAGTCCTGGGAATCTTTTTGTATTTTGATAGGTATATTATTTTTTTGGTTGGCAAAGTTTTTTTCTATGATTTTGTTGAATATATTTTTTGTACCTTTGAGTTAGAGTTCTTCTTCTTCTTCTATTCCTATTATTATTAGGTTTGCCATGAGAGAAGTGAAAATCAAAATGATTCTGGAATACCATCTTACATCTATCATAATGACTCAGATAAGAAACACCAATGATAGCTTATGCTGGAAAGGATGCAGAGTAAGGGGACCATTCCTTAATTGCTGGTTTGAAGGAAAACTTGTACTTTGGAAATCAGTATGGCAGTTTCTCAGAAAACTGGGTATCAATCTACTTCAAAAGCCCAAATGATGTTCAATCATACTACAAGGACATTTGTGCAACTATGTTCTTACCAACATTATTTGTAATAGTCACAACCTGGAAACAACCTAGATTCCCCTCAACCAAATAATGGGTAAAGAAAATGTGGTACATTTATATAATGAAGTACTATTCAGTGATAAAGAAAATGACATCTTGAAATTTTTATGCAAATGGATGAAACTAGAAAAAAAGTCCTGACTGAGGTAAACTAAACCCAAAAATAATGAGCATGGTATGAACTCACTCATAAGTGAATACTAACTGTAAAGCAAATGATAAGGAGCCCATGGTCCATGACTCCAGAAAAAATAAATAAAGAGAACCCTAAGAAAAATATACATAGATCCCCCTGAGATGGGGATATTAGTGAAGATCTTCTGGGAAAAATAGGGGCATGGTATGGAGGAAGAAAGCAAAGAGAAATGTAGGTGAAGAAAAGAAAGTTAGAGGGAGGAGAACACAAGGGAATGAAATGGTTTAGATGATTGAAGGACAGTCATGGAGGGCAAGGAAAGAGATAATTTGATTGAAGGAACCATTGTGGGGCTAACAAGATGCCTAGGCCTAGAGAAATTCCCAGGAATCCACAAGGATGACTCCAGCTTAGAGTTTAAGCAATAGTGAAGAGTGATCTGGGAGTCCACTCTGTGTGCTGGAATTACCATTAATGAATAAAGAAACTGCCTTGAACTGTTGGTAGGGCAGGACTTAGGTAGGTGGGAAGGGAGGATTGAATGCTGGGAGAAGGAAAGGTGGACTCAGAAAACACTATGGAGCTGCTGCCAGAGTCAGACATGCCAGAACTTTGCTGGTAGGCCATTACCTTGTTGTGATATACTGACTAATATAAATGGGTTAAATTAAGATGTAAGAGTTAGCCAATAGAGCTAATGTGACAAGCAGTGATTTAATTAATGCAATTTCTGTGTGATTATTTCTTCTCTAGGTGGCCAGAAAAAAACAAATGGCTCCTTGCAACAGAAGAGAATGCCTGAATAGGTCTTTCCCTGTATTGATATTGGCTATCTTAAATGTCATCATAGAACAATTATCCAGCAACTGATGAAAGCAGATGCAGATCTGCACAGGGGATCGCTGGGCTAAGCTTCCAACTCAAGTTGAAGAGTAAAAATAGTGACATAAGAGCAAAGAGGTCAAGATAATTTTGGTGATACCCTTGAAAGAGATTACCTGAGCTAAAGGGTGTTCACCAACTCATGCGTGAAAGCTAGGAATCCACCATAGGACCAAACTAGGCCCTTGGAATGTGGGTGACAGTTCTATGTCTGGAGCAGACTGTGTGGCCACTAGCAGTGAGAACAGAAATTGTCCCTAATGCTTGTTCTTGCTTTTTGGAACCCATTCTCTTTGGAGGGTTACCTTGCTCAACCTAGAAATAGTAGGGAGGATGTTATTCTGGCATTAAAACAATGTGTTAGACATTTTTGACTCTCCATGGGAAGAGTTATTCTCTCTAAGGTGTGAGTGGGAGTAGAATTGGAGGGAAGTTAGAGGGACTGAGGGGAAGGGCAGCCATGAGAACTTGACTTAAAATGAGAAAAGATAATTTTTAAAAAAAATAAATCAAAAAGAAAAAATGAACAAAAATGGCCAATTGAAAAAATAAGGAATTATTGTGGTCATATTGACATGGTGTCTTTTCCTGTAAATAGAAATTCTAAGACACACACAAAAAAATTTCTACTATGATTTTGTTGAAATATTCTCTGGGCCATTGAACTGTACTTCTCAATCTTCTTTTTTTTTTTTCTATTATTCTTGGGTTTGATCTATCTATAGTGTCTGAGATTTCCTGGATGTTTGCAAAAGAAGTACATGCTGGTGTTGGAGTCTGGATTATGGGGATAAGTCTGAGGAAAGGTAGGTTGGAGGAGAAGATCATTGTGATCTACTAGGAATAAGGTCATAGAGGTAAAGGAGAATATAGCATGTTTTTTGCTATCAAACTTGGAATGTGGCTGGAACTAGAGGAGCAAAGTAAGAAACAGGAGTCTGCCTTCAGCTTACTTGGTGCCCTGGAGGAGGAAGCTTTGATTTCCCAGGGGCTGTCGTTTTGGTATTGAGACTTGGATAAATCAATGAATGGGAGGAGG
The DNA here is from genome assembly GCF_000317375.1 of Microtus ochrogaster. NCBI lineage: Eukaryota > Metazoa > Chordata > Mammalia > Rodentia > Cricetidae > Microtus > Microtus ochrogaster. The sequence continues at coordinate 2,076,253 of NW_004949153.1, read as the reverse complement.
TAAATTAAAATGGAAAAAAAAAAAGTGGGGAATGACCAGAAATAGCAACAGGTTTCAGGGAAGGCTGTATCTAGTGTCCTGCTGCAGATATGGGAATGAGATTGAATCTGCTAGAACAGAGCCAGATAGGGGATATGTCATCAACTACCTCGTTTTCTACAAGTTTGAACAACTTTTAATTACTGTGTCTATCTTCTTTGTTGTTATAGATATAAATTTAGTAAATTATTTATCACATAGGGATTTAGTTTTAGTATATATATATATATATATATAATTTTGAAGTCACACTTTGTTTGAAGTCTTTTTCCATGATTAGAATAGCTATGTTTGCATTTTTACTTATTCTACTTATTCCATTTGCTTTGAATAATTTTTACAACCTTTTTCTAAGGTGCTATCTGTCCTTGACAGTGAAGTCAATTTTTTTGGATGTAGCAGAAAGAGATTTTCTAAAATCATCTGTTAGTCTGTGTCTTTTGGGGGACAGAATTGAGACCAATTATAATGGGAATTATGACAGAAAAATGTTCATAAACTCCCATTGTGTGTTGTGTTATTATTATTTTCTTAGACCAATTTTGTTAACTATTTTACAGTTATTTGCTTTTTGTACAGTTTTGAATATATTTAATCTTCTTTTCAGACCAAAGAATTCCTGTCTCATTTCCCTATTTAAGTTCTTTTATTCATGAAATATTTTCACTTTTTCTTTGATTTGTACTAACAGTTTTTCTGATTCTAATAGTTTCGAATAGTATCACTGGTCTTTCCAAATTTTTAAAATTTTCATCTGGGGGCTGTGTGGCTTTCAAACTTTCCTTTGAAATATCAGTTGTTGGCACTGAGGCTACCCACCCAGAGGGGTGAGTGTGCACCCGCCCGGCTGGAGAGGAGTGCAGGGCACCTCCAGCTCCTGCTTTAGGTGCTTCTTGGCTCTGCACAACCCTCCTTCCCCAAGTTCTCCCTTTTGTCTGTGGCGTCCTTCTACCTCCAAGGGTCCTGTCCCTGTGCTGAGGACAACCTTTCAGACCGGTGAGTGGGTGCCATCCCGGGTGGGGCAGAACTACCGGGAAAGGAGCACTGGGTCCCTTCAGCTCCTGCTGCAGGGGCTTCTTTGTTCTACACATCCCTGCCTCCTCAAGCTTGACCTATTGTCTGCAGGGTCCTTGGCCCAGGAACAGTTCTTGCTCCTGCACTGAGGCTACCCACCCAGAGGGATGAGTGTGCACCTGCCAGGCCAGAGGGGAGTGCAAGGCACCTCCAGCTCTTGCTGCAAGGACTTCTTAGCTCCACACAACACTTCCCTTCCCCCATAACTTCCCCCTTTTGTCTATGGGGCCCTTCGACCTCCAAGAGTCCTGTCCCTAGTTTCACCAAGCCTGCAAGCAGAAAGCTAGGCCTTTTGTCTGTGATGTCCCTGGCCAGTAAGGGGATCTGATCCTGTACCAGAAGATCCATCAGAGGGCTCCCTGGCCAGCAAGGGGCCCTGATCTTGTACCAGAAGATCCAGATATGGACAGACCCAGTTCCCATTGCTATGACCTTCATGAGTAGATCAAGTATGTATGTGTGTATATGTATAGTCACACACATGTATAAGACCTAGTTTGGTTCCATGCATGTACCCTAGCTGTCAGTCCAGAGTCTGTGAGTGCCTAAGATCCCAGGTTAGATGTTTCTGTTGGTTTTCTTGTGCTGACTTTGACTCCCTGGGCTATTAAAATCTTTCTTCCCTCCCTTCAACCTTATTTCTAAAACCTTGGCCCATTACTTGACTTTGGATTTCCATTTTTTTAGAACTTCATATATGAGTACTGTATTTGCAACATTCCCACCCCTCTGTCTCCCTATCCTATGTTTCATCTATATGATTCCTCTCAAAATATTGACCCCTATTTTCGTTATTATTCTTATGTGCTCCTGCAGGCATGAATGTGTGAGTGTGTACACACACATACACACACACATGTATGCACACACACACACACACACACACACACACACACACACACA
>NW_004949153.1:2066766-2073714 GCF_000317375.1 Microtus ochrogaster | reverse complement strand
ACTGCTCTTCAGACTCGAGAGGGAGGGGGAGAGGAGGGGGGGAGGGTGGGAGGAGTGGGAGGCTGGGAGGAGGCGGAAATTTTTTTTCTTTCTTAATAAAAAAAAACAATAAAAAAATTTCAAGGTTATGCTATAGTGTGTCATGAATTGAAACTATAAAATATAATGACTTGTATCTATCCTTATGTTAACATGCATAATTTAACATATTTTACTTTGATAAAGTGGCCAAAATTATGCGTCAAAATCTTTCTTTTAATTTGTTGATGTACTTGTATAACCAGTTTGGTATTCACTAATGTGATATGAATGAAAATGTATTACTGGAAATAAAGACACAGAAAATATAACAATTGCTAGGAAGACTTTTCTTTTTAACATTAAGGTAGTGAGTTACATAGTGAGAGTATTTAAAACACTTTCCACAGTGTGTGGTTTTAAACTAGACATTGTTAATAACTTAAAAGCTCAGGTCAAATGGCTTTTGTAAGATATGCTGTCATTACAAAATTGTAGTTTTCAGAAACAATTTAGACTTTCCTGATCTTACTATGAAGGTATGTCTAATTGGGGATGAAATTATGTGATGATTTATAATTGCAAACAAATGTTCATTTAAAATATTTTCTCAGAATATTACTGCAATTGTTATTATCATTTTAATAAGCACATTGTGAGAAATAACTCATACCATTTCTAAAATACCTGCTCAAAGATATCATTTAAAGTGTTAACAAAGTCTAGCAATATAAGTGTACACTGTCAATTTTCTATGAATATGGAAAATATCTTTAGGCCATAATCTTGCTTCCAGGTGGATGTAGAGCATGAGACAGAAGCAATACAATAAAAGGAGGTCTAAACATGATGAGTCCTTCGAAATGATAACCTTTATGTTCTAGACATAATCTTCATTGAGGAGACAGAAAGACCAACACACACACACCCCCACCCCCCACACACAAACAGAGAGAGAGAGACAGAGACAGAGACAGAGACAGAGACAGACAGACAGACAGACAGACAGAAATAGAGAAACACCATGAGAAGAATAGTGGGGAAGAGACAATAGGTTCTTCAGAAAATAGTGCCTCTGAAGAGCATTCTGACAACTTTGATAATCAAATCGATAGAATAAAAGAAATATCATACATTTATAAATTTCGTGATTCCCCAAGTATTTTTATAGCAATGTACATGGTAAGTACAATGGAAACGCTGGGAACAATAATTAATTTTTTTCAAGTAATAACATAGACTGCTTCTTTATACCTCTTTTCTTTTTATTTTATTATATATATATTAATTTTTGGCAAAATGCATATATATGACAAAGAGAGGGATGTGGAGAAAGATAAATTTTAAACAAAGTTAATGAGAATGTAAATTAGTAGAGTAATTGAAGTAAACAACGTAAATATTTCTCAAAATGAAGAAACAATAGGAAACAACAATCTTTCTATCTTTTTAATAAAGGGAAAGTAAAATTGGTTCACCAAAGAATTATCTATGTTTTCACATTTTCTGAACCTCTATTTAAAACAGTCATGAAATGAAAACAAAGTATTCAACATCTAATGAATGAATAAAGAAAATATAGGCCAGGCAGTGGTGGCGCATGCCATGCCTTTAATCCCAGCATTCAGGAGGCAGAAGCAGGCTGATCTCTGTGAGTTTGAGCTTAGTCTGGTCTAAAAGAGCTAGGCCCAAAGAGAGTCTCCAAAGCTACAGAGAAACCCTGTCTCAAAAAATCAAAAAAGAGAAATAGAATATGATTAACATACAAAAAACCATACTATTCTGCCATTAATAAGAATAAAATCTTGTCATTTGTCACAATGTGGTTAAAAGTGTAGATCATTATTATTAGATTAATATTATAGCTAAGTAAGCCAAGCACACACATTTACTGAAATATGAATGTTTGTATGATTTTTATGTTTTTAAGTCAGTAAAATACTTGTAATTTAAAAATAAAATTGCAAATGTCATCAATAAATACATTAAAAAATAAAATATGGTTACAATTGTGAAAAAAATTAATAGCTTTATACTAATGTGAGTAGCATTGAATATTGAGTAAATGGATATTGTATATTGAAACATGCAAAGTATCCTTGGTGTAATAAACACAAAAATATTTTGCCTAATATTCTAGCTATAGTTTACTTATTTGTATACAGTGAATCGTAAGACTCAATGTACTAGTTATAATGTGAACATGCCTTAAAGTTCTAATTACTCCCATGGGAGATGTAACTTTTTTAACTGTCTGAGTGAACACACAGAATTGCAAATACTCTTTTAATGAAGTTTTCAGAAACAATTGTGATAACAATATTAACAGGGGAATAGTTGCAGCTGTCTTGTACAAATAAACCTGCATGGATACTTTCCCATTAGATTTATTTATGTATTACTTTTTTGCATTATTTTTGGTGTATTACATAAGATCTAACTTTATTGTGTATTAAATTGGGGGCGTAGCCCCAGCCCCTGGCCTGGGAGTTGCTTTGCTCTGGACTCCAAATCCCAGCATGCAAGGATTTCACTGAGGTCAGGACCAGTCCCACAGGGTATTTAAGGGGCCTCCTAGAGAAAGAACACGTGGATTTTGGTTCTGCATGGGCTCCTTGCTGTCCTGTCTTCCTGCCATGAGCTTGGCCACCCGAGAGCATCTTAATCAAACAATGGGCATTTTGGTTGGTTTGTATTGACCTAATTGGATTTCTTGCGCCAGCAGAGCTGTTTTTATTCTTAACATATGGAGTGTCCCACCGAGGTGCCTTAGTTTTTTTCCTGTGGGGTCCAGGCGCCAGGGCCCGGGGTCTGAGGCCACACTGGAAAACAAGCCTTCCTGCACATGCACTCTGCCAGACAAGTTCGGCTTCACTTGGTGAGTTTCCCTTTATAACTGCATGCGGGCAGGGTTTGGGGGTGACCCGTTCATTTTTTCAGGCTTTTGTGAGGTCACAGCTGTGCAAAAGGCCTGACCTGCAATGGCAGGGGGGAGGGGTTCTCTGCTGACATGGGATTTGGGTGCTGGAAGACGTTCCTTCCCAATTTCTCATATACCCCATATAGTTTAGATGCATATTTCGACTGACTTGGTGCCCCCTCTCCTGTGGATGTACTGCGATGGGCCCATGTCAGTGGCATGTTTTTAAAGAAGGCTTCTTAAGTTTCCTAGCCGATTTCAAACGCCTTAAGCGGGCACTTAAAACTTTTTAAATTGTAACAATCTAACTTAAAACAAATTACACTCCAAGCCCGAGTTTTTTTCAAGTATGGTGCTCTTGGCCCTCCTCTTTGATGTTTTCTCTCTTTTTATTGGCTACCCTGTATTTTGTTCTGCCTCCACTTCCATCTTTTTCTATGTGTTATTAGCACTCCTGCTCTTTATCCTGACTCTGTGGCCTCCGGGACACTCCGCCATTGTGCTCCGACCATGCCCAAAGCCACATGCCACACTATGCCCGTAAAAGCTACAAAGTCCCAACAAAGATGCCGGACCGCCAGTTCCTAAAGCCCAAAAGTGGCACCACCAGTTTGCAGAGGGGCACTTGGCCCCAAAGTGGCACTTTGCAGAGTTGCACTTTTCCATCAGTAATAGACACAGCGCCAGATCCTGGAGCACATTTGCCCATCTGCTTCTGGGCCCAGCACCTACAGTACATCTGTTTTTGTTTTTGTTTTTGTTTTTTTTTTTCCCCAGTCCTTTCTCTCTCTCTTTCCCAGTAAGCCGACACAGGTCTCCAAGTCTGTTCTGTTTCTCTGTTAAAATAATGTGGCCACAATATGTCTACCTGTGTTTTTGTGTTGTAAATTTAAATCTTATGTGTGTATATGCTTCCAGATTACAACAGCTTTAAAAATTTAGCTTATATATTCAGTTTAAAATACCAGACAATGATTTTTGTTCTCAAGTGTCTTTACAGACCTGAGACCATGGCATTAAAAAAAAAAAAATACAGAGCTTCTAATATAGAGACAAGCCAGTCTGCATCATCCTATGTGTGTCCTCTTAGAAGACAAAGACCTGCATTTTAGGCTTTCTCTTGGTTGCAAAACACCCACACAAAACCAAAAACGGCCTTTTTTTTTTTTTTTCTCAAGGAATCCATCAGCTTATCTGTCAAGATAGGTAAGATGTTCTTCCCCTCACAGGAATAAAAATCTTTGGGACTTGCACTCAACAGCTAATGGCAAAAACTACTTCTAGGCCTGATATTCTCCAAGGACTAGGAGAGGATTTGGGATGGCCTGTTGGCCAAAGGCTGTCTCTTTTTGCTCATAATGAAACATCACTACATAGGATGATCTTAATATTAACTTCAAAAGTCCAATGACTTTGTTTTTGTTTTGTTTCATACAGGATCACTGACAGAGATCTTGCCAAAGAATTTCACATGTTAATGTTCAGTTTTACCTGCAGCAATTGTCAGAGACTGTATGTAAACCAATGCATGTTTGGCTGTTTATCTTGGGTCAGAATGCAATGTCTCCTTGGGCCCATTTTAAAATTTATCTAATTCCTTTGGGTTGATTAGATGTTTTGTGAAACATCTCTTTCCTAGGACTCTACAGTATAGTGTGAAATCAAGTAATGTAATTTTTCCAGCATTTCACTTTTCTTTTCCTTAATATTATTCCTTTTATTTGCTTTATTTTGTGTTTCTATAAAAATTCTCAATTTCTTGAAATGGTTAATATGAAAAAATTATTTCAAGCATGAAACATATGTTAATAAATAAATAAAATTTATTTTGGAAATATGGTTCTCAAACATATTAATTCTTGCACTTCAAGGACAAAGGGGATTTATCATCTATTACCATCTACAATTCTTTTAGCAAGGATTTTGTTTTTGTCTGTGGTTTATTCTACTACTATTCTGGAAAGAGTTTATCAGAGCTGTATGTCTTCAAGGAGAGTATTTAAAGTCTTTAATTAGTAGGAACACATGACCTTGAAGTAATGATAATATGTTTGCTTCATTTTGCCAATCATAACCTTTTTTATGGCTTTCCTTATACTTCTAGCTTAAACTTTAAATACTTCATTGAGAATACAGGTTGTGAGATCTATGATGAGCAGTAGGGTAGCAGAAATTATAATGAATTTGAATGACATATACACATCAAAATGCAAAAGTCAAAGTTTTCTTTGTTTTCTAACTTTAAAATGTTAAGTAAAAAATAAAAAAGAAAGAAAAACTGATTACTAGATGGGTTCCTGTGTAATACTTCTATAATAAACAGAAATAGCACCAAGGGCTTTAAATTGCCTTGTAAATAAACCAAAAAAGAATGCTCCCCAAACATAATATGGATCCATAATCAACTTAGCACAATAACTCTATGAAAATAAATCAAAAACAAAATATAAACATAGATAAAACAATGTCCCTATTTCCCTTTTGAACATAGAATTTATGTTCTCATTTAAGGGAGTATAAACTCAGTTATATGGTGTAATAAAGAAAACAAACACCACAACTTATTTGATTTCATATGAGGAATAAAAGTTTCAATATATATATGCATATATGTGTATGTATAGTCCATAAATGAAATAAATCAAATAAAAATAAACAAAATCACATTATCATCTCAAAAAATGCTTAATGAGCCATTGACAGAATTTAACATCTCTTCATGATAAATATTCTTAATAAATTCTAGAAGGAATAGTATTTCATTATATTAAAATATATCTAGTAAAACTCATAAACATCTTACTAAATGGTATATAACCAGGAATAGGAAGCACCTTTCCACAGCCTGAATTTCAGAGAGTAAAACAGTCACACTAATCATCCTGGCCTCAGACTCACAGAGGTAGATTCATCAGTCTCTGCCTATCAACTGCTGATATTAAAGGCACACACCACCACATTTTAGACAAAAAGAGGAAATGTAGTAATATTTCATTTGTATTTTAACAAATAAAGCTTGCCTGAAGTTCAGACTGGACAGTGGTGACACACATCTTTAATACCAGTAGCCACACTAGTTTTCCATAGAAAATGGACAGTAATGGTTTACTCCTTTAACCCCAGAAGTAGAAAGGAACAGAAAATGAGGAGGTAGCTCTCATACAAAGTCTCATTCTAAGATTACTGGAAGCAGGAACACTATTTTAGACTGAGGTAAGGGCCAGTGGCTGGTTGTTTTGTTTGTGATAGTAATTTTTCCATCCTTTAGAACTAGTCATGTCTGTTATAGAAAATGGGGTTCACATGTTTTATTATTATCTTGACTCATATTATTAATGTTTAACTTTTAGAATTTTGCCTTAAAATCTAAGGCCAAATATTTAAGGGATATGCCTGCTTCTTTTTAGATTCTATTTTCATAGTGTTTAATTTTCTATAATTTCAGTTTGAGTCACTATGACTTTTTGTGCCAATGATAGGTGTTTTGACAAATAAAAATCAATCTGTATATATTTTATTTATACAGTCAAACAGTCTGAGAACCTACCTTGGAGAATTAAGACTAATTTAGTGGTATTGTTAAGAAGGATGAGATGATTATTGGCAATTTCCTTTTTTATGTCTTATTGACTTATAAATCATTTTTATTTTGCTAATTTTGTTCTATATTATTAATTTAATGGATTAGACATGCTTTATTTATTCTTCCTTAACCTTTCTTCATCTTCTTTTATAAAGTTTATTCATTCCTGTGCCCTCATGATTCTGAGAGTCATTCTTCCTCAGTTTTGTATAGCATTCCATTCAGTAATTTTGCTAGTGTAGTGTTTACTGGCCCCAAATTGATTTCACTAATGCTTCTTTTGGATTTTTTTTTAAAGGATAGCTTTCTACCATGCAGTAATACTGGCTGGCTCTAGTGTACTCTTAGTGCTTACCATATACTTTTCCATGGTTTTTAGCTTTAAGCATTCTGCTGCGAGACCATCAAAAATTCTAAAGAAGCCGGG
>NW_004949153.1:2064637-2066624 GCF_000317375.1 Microtus ochrogaster | reverse complement strand
AGAAACCCTGTCTCGAAAATAAAAAAAAAAAAAAAACTAAAGAAAATGTAAGTTTTTCATTTTAAATTATTAATCTTGCCATGTTCTTTCTTTTTTAATTATTCTTCCCATTGTAAGTATAATATTGATTTTAGACATTCTCCTTTATTCAAGTCTACTTAGTGTTCTAAGATTCTTTTATTATTGAAATTTCTAAGATTCTTGTACTATTGAAATTATTATTTCTTTAAATATTAAGACAGATAAACAGATATTTTGTATTTTAATTGTTTGTTTCCTACATATTTAGTTTGCATTCCAACTCTATTTTTCTTAGAACTTCTTTCACATTTTATAGGGATTTTTTAGGTGGGAATCTATCTTTTAGGGTTGGGCATCTTTTTTCTTATTTGGAAGATCAAAATCAATAGTAATAAATAATAAAAGTGAAACATTAAAATTAAACATATAATTTTATAAATGGAAATTTAAATACAATGAAAGTATATTTCAAAGCTGGGCTGTGGTGGTGCATGGCTTTAATCTCACCACTTGGGATGCATAGACAGGGGGATCTCTGTGAGTTTGGGTCCTGTCTGGTGTATAAGAGCTAATTCCACTACAGGCTCCAAAGCTACAGAGAAATCCTGTCTCAAAAAAAAAAGTTTCAAAAAGAAAGGAATATGTATTGAAAAATTATGAGTTTGATATTTATTATCATCAAGTTTATTAACAAAGGCATACAAAGAAATGACATAGGAATGAAAAAGAGAAATAAGCAGGCCATTGTCTGCAAGATCCTTGGACCAGAAACAGTTCCTGTTCCTGCACTGATGCTAACCACCCAGAGGGGTGAACGTGCACTCTCCCAGCCAGAGGGGAGTACAAGGTACCTCTAGCTCCTGCTGCAGGGACTTCTTGGCTCCACACAACCCTCCCCTTCCCCCACAAGTTCCACCTCTTGTCTGTGGGGTCCTTAGACTTCCAAGAGTTCTGTCCTTGGTGTCACCAAGCCTGCAAGCAGCAAGCTAGGCCTTTTGTCTGCGAGGTCCCTGGCCAGAAAGGGGCCCTGATCTTGTACCAGAAGATCCATTGGAGAGCATTTGAAGGAAGACAAGGGCAGGTGCCAATGCAAGAATTCCTCCAACAATATGAAAAACAACATGATAAAACCAGAACCCAGCGAACATACAACAGGAAGACTGGAACACCGTAATCAAGAAGAAGTAGAAAAAATAGACATTATGAAAGTGATAGAATTCTTTAAACAGGATGTGAAAAATTCCCTTAAAGAAATAGATGAGAAGAATAACAAAAAAAAATGAAGAAATAAATAAATCCCTAAAAGATACCCTAAGGAACCAAGAAAAAACAATCAGATAATGGAAACAGTTCAAGACTTGAAAACTGAAATGGAGGCAATGAAGAAAACACAAATAGAGGGATGCCAGGATATGGAAAATCTAGGTAAATGAACAGAAACTACAGAGACAAGCATAACCAACAGAATACAAGAGATAGAAGAAAGAATCTCAGATGCTGAAGACACTGTAGAGAAAATAAACACACTGATCAAAGAAAACAGCAAATGCAAGAAATTCTCATCACAAACATCCAGGAAATCTGGGACACCATAAAAAGGCCAAACCTAAGAATAGTAGGAATAGAAGAAAGAGAAGAATTACAGAAAAGGCCCAGAGAATATATTCAACAAAATTATAGAAGAAAACTTTCCCAACCTAAAAAGAAGCATTCAGGACACCGAATTGACTGGATCAAAAAAAAAAAAATTCCCCTCACCATATAATAATCAAAACATACAAAATAAAGAAAGAATATTAAGAGCTGCAAAGGAAAAAGGTCAAGTAACTTATAAAGGTAAACACATCAGAATTACACCTGACTTCTCTATGGAAACCATGAAAGCCAGAAGGTCTTGGATGGATGTGCTGCAGAAAATAAGAGACCATGGATGAAAGCCCAGACTGCTCTACCCAGTGAAGCTTTC
>NW_004949153.1:2062892-2063862 GCF_000317375.1 Microtus ochrogaster | reverse complement strand
AACTCAAAGAAGGGAAACACAGAAACTCTACCACCAAAAAACAAGAAAAAATAACCAGAGTTAACAACTACTGGCCATTAATATTACTTAATATCAGTGGACTCAATTCACCTATAAAAAGGCACAGGCTAAGAGATTGGATACAAAAACAGGATCGAACATACTGCTGTTTAGAAGAAACACACCTCAACCACAAAGACAGATATCTACTCAGAGGAAAGGATTAGGAAAAGCTTTTTCAATCAAACGGACTTAAAAAAAAAAGTGGGTGTTGCTATACTAATTTCAAATAAAGTTGACTTCAAACTAAAATCAATCAGAAGAGATAGAGATGGCCACTGTATACTCATAACAGGAACAATTCATCAGGATGAAGTCTCAATCCTGAATACCAATGACACTAATATAAAAGCACACATTTATGTAAAAAAATTACTAGAACTCAATGCAGACATGAAACCACACACTAAAAGTAGGAGACTTCAACCCTTCTCTCTCAGCAATGGACAGGACAATCAGACAGAAACTTTACAGAGAGATAAGAGAATTAATGGAGGTAATGAATCAAATGTACTTAACAGACATCTATAGAATATTTCACCCAAATAGGAAAGAATATACCTTCCTCTCAGCATCTCATGGAACCTCAAAAATTGACCACATACTCAGTAACAAAGCAAACTTCCACAGATACAAAAAAATAATATTAGTAACCACCTGTGTCTTATCGAATCACGGTAGAATAAAGTTAAAATTTAACAATAATCCTACCCCCAGAAAGCATACAATCTCATGAAAACTGAACAGTCAACTACTGAACCACACCTGATCAGGGAAGAAGTAAAGAAACAAAGTAAAGTCTTCCAAGAATTCAATGAAAATAAAGATACAACATAACCAAACCTATGGGAAACTATGAAAGCAGTGCTAAGGTAAAAGTTCATACCTCTAAGTGTCCACATTAAAAAAA
>NW_004949153.1:2057963-2061228 GCF_000317375.1 Microtus ochrogaster | reverse complement strand
AAAAACCCAGGATAGCCAAAACAATCTTATACAATAAAGAAACTTCTGAAGGCATTGTCATCCCTGACTTCAAACCCTATTACAGAGCTACAGTATTGAAAACAGCTTGGTATTGGCATAAAAACAGAGAAGTCGATCAATGGAATCGAGTAGAATACCTGGATATTAACCCACAAACCTATCAACACCCAATTTTTGATAAAGGAGCTAAAAGTATCCAATGGAAGAAAGAAATCATCTTCAACAAATGGTGCTGGTAGAACTGGTTGTCAACCTGTAGAAGAATGAAAATGGATCCATATCTATCACCATGCACAAAACTCAAGTACAAATGGATTAAAGACCTCAATATCAGGCTGAACACTCTGAACCTGATAGAAGAGAAAGTGGGAAATACTCTACAACATATGGGCACAGGAGACCACTTCCTACGCATATCCCCAGCAGCACAGAGATTAAGGACAACATTGAATAAATGGGACCTCCTGAAACTGAGAAGCTTCTGTAAAGCAAAGGACACTGTCACTAAGACAAGAAGGTAACCCACTGACTGGGAGAAGATCTTCACCAACCCTGTAACAGACAAAGGTGTGATCTCCAAAATATATAAAGAACTCATAAAACTAGACTTTAAAATGCTAATTAACCCAATTAAAAAATGGGGCACTGAACTGAAGAGAGAATTCTCAACAGAAGAAATTCATATGGCCAAAAGACACGTAAGGTCATGCTCAACCTCCTTAGCCATTAGGGAAATGCAAATCAAAACAAATTTGAGATATCATCTTACACCTGTCAGAATGGCTAAAATCAAAAGCACCAATGATAGCCTTTGCTGGAGAGGATCTGGAGTGAGGGGAAGACTCATCCGTTGCTGGTGGGAGTGAAAACTTGTACAACCACTTTAGAAATAAGTATGGCGGTTCCTCGGGAAATTCAGGTTCAACCTACCTCAGGATCCAGCAATACCACTCTTAGGAATATACTCAATTTGATGCCCTATCATATTACAAAAACATTTCTTCAACTGTGTTCATAGCAGCATTATTTGCAAAATCCAGAACCTAGAAACAACCTAGATGACCCTCAATGGAAGAATAGATAAAGAAAGTGTGGAATATATATATATATATACTACTCAGTTGTAAAAAACAATGACATCTTCAATTTTGCATGCAAATGGATGGAAATAGAAAACACTATCCTGAGTGAGGTAACCCAGACCCAAAAAGGTAAATATGGTATGTACTCTCTCATAAGTGGATTCTAGGCATAAATAAAGGTCATTGAGTCTATATTTTGTGATCCTAGAGAAGCTAAAGAAGAAGGTGAACCCAAAGAATAACAAATAGTTATCCTCATGGATATTGGAAGTTGACAAGTTTGCCAGGCAAAAATTGGGAGCTTTGGGGTGAGGGTGGGGTAGAGGTAAGGGGAAATAGGGAGAGAGAAGTAAGAAGGGAAGGATGGAGAGAGCTTGAGGAAATGGAATGGGTGGGATGGAGAAAGGGTGGATATGGGACCAGGGAAGTATATATCTTAATTAAGGGATTAATTAATTGTAGGGTTCGCAAACCACTTGACTCTAGAGGGGTTCCCAGGTGTCCAAGATGTCCCCAGCTTGTTCCTCGGGCATCTGAGGAGTGGGCGCCCGAACTGGCCCTATCCTATAGCCAAACTGATGAATATCTTGCATATCACCATAGAACCTTCATCTGGCACTGGATACAGATAGAGACCGACACTAGAGCACTGGACTGAGCTTCCAAGGCCCAAATGTGGAGCAGAAGGAGAGAGACCATGATCAAGGAAGTCAGTACTGTGAGGGGTGTGTCCACCCACTGAGACGGTGGGGCTGATCTATTGGGAGCTCACCAATTCCAGCTGGACTGGGACTAATGGAGCATGTGATCAAACCGGATTCTCTGAATGTGGCTGATAATGAGGGCTGACTGAGAAGCCAAGGACAATGGCACTGGGTTTTGATTCTACTGCATGTACTAGCTTTGTGGGAGACTAGTCTGTTTGGATGCTCGCCTTCCTGGACCTGGATGGAAGGAGGAGGACCTTGGACTTCCCACAGAGCAGGGAACCCTGACTGCTCTTTGAACTGAAGAAGGAGGAGGAGTGGAAGGAGTGGGAGGGAAATTGGAGGAGGGGAGGAGGTGGAAACTTTTAATAAAAAAAAAAGCAACGAAAAAGAGAAATAAGCAGGATATTAGAAAAGAATATAGAAGATGATGCTTTACTTTTTGATTACATGTGTTATCTGTAGTTTACCTAATGAGGAAAGCATGGCTATGTTAAGTTATTTTAACTTTTGCTTGTTTGGAGAGTCACCCAATATTCCTTTTTAACATTGTGTCATGCATCTTTAACCTACTTGCCTTGCATAGCTGACAGATATTCCTGTGAAGCAAGACATTCTGAAGATCTGTCCTACCTTGTCTTGACAAAGTTTGACAGTAATATTGTTTTTTTTATATATTGATTGTTCAATTTGGACAGCATACTGTCAGAAGTCAAGGCTTACATAAGTTCTTGTCCAGTGGCTAACTTTTTCCACAAAGAAAGTGAACTCCATATGGAATTGCTTCGATGCCCATCATTTTCTATGAGGTAGTTTGATACTGCCAAGAGCAGACATGTCTAATTTTCATAAAAAGAAGCTATGTTATTAAAAACATCTTAAATTCCATATTTTATAAATATCTGGTGTTTGAAGATTAGTTGTCTGTTTAAAAAAATATCTCTCTTTGACCTTGAAAGCATAACTCATATGACTACATGTTCAATTGTAATAAGTAACTAATTACTAACATGCTTTTTCTTCTTCTTATCATAAAGAGTTGGTAATTATAACTTTCAAGTATTAGACATTTACATTAAATTGTTAAATGAGTTGTATAAGAATGACATCTTGAACAATATTATAAATATATGCACATTATATTCTAACAAAAATAATTTTAAATTTATATCAATATAAAAAATACATATACATGCAAAATATTTAAAACTATTAGTTACTTTTTTATTAAAATATAGATTTAATAATCTACCTTTTGATCCTATTTCTATATCCTTTCTTTTTCTTTTCTGAGAAGATTCAATAATTTATTATAATATTTTATCATATTTATAACCCCCTTTTTCTTTTCAAAACAAGAACCCTGAATATAAAATCTTTGTTCAATTTTTTTCTGATCTTTATCAATAATAACATGTTACCAACCTCCCTGAAAAATGACAAATCTCCATAACC
>NW_004949153.1:2035970-2051361 GCF_000317375.1 Microtus ochrogaster | reverse complement strand
CAATAAAAAAAAAAAAAAAAGAAACAGAATACAAACAAATACTGACTACCATATAGTGAATTGACTGAAAGTATACTTCTGTAATTTAAATGTTTATAGGGTACAAATATCATAATATAATTTGGAAAAAATTATCATGGCACAATAAAATTCACTATCATTTTGCATTACTCTTACCTTCTGACTCTGGTCATCATATTATAATCTTTTCAAAAACAATTTTCATGATCATTTAAATTGTAAAATAAATTCAGCTGCATTTCTCCTACTCGAAGTAAAATTTATGTAAAGATGAATTTTGAAAAAAAATTAGAAGTTTTTGGGGGAATTTATGGGAAAATAGTTTTGAAATAATCAAAAGTTAATGAAATTAATATCATAGTGGATTCACATTTGGATATTATAAGAAACAATGAATAATTTTTACAGAATGTTTTTTCCTCTTCAATACAATTTTCTTTTATATAATTTTGTAACCTGTTCAACCATTGTTTGCACAGATAAAAATATTTATAATATAAAGCTAATATAAAGTAAGGAAATAAATAATCTTGGTATAAATTTTGTTGTATGATGTTCATGTTTCATAATGAACTAAAAGACTTCATTCAATTAAAAAATATTTATGCTTTGGCAGCACTTCTTCATTCAAAAGTTACTCTTTCTCTGGCATAAAATATAACTATTTACATAAGCTGAAAGTCTTCAAAATGAATAATCCAATTATTCATTTGCATTGCAAAACTGTACTTTGAACTATTTATAAGAATCAAATAAGCATCTGCTTTATTCAACATCAAGGAAATAAATGTGAATAAACTTTAAAACATCTTAGTCAGTTCTCAACTAAAATAATCATATGGAATGGAGACTAGGTGAAAATAAAGGCTTAAGTTTATCTTATCAAGACTCTGAAACTCATTTTCCCATATAAAAGTCCTTTTGGCCAGGGAATTCGAATTAAGCAGCAAACATCTAATGAATAACTTCATTTCTGCCACACAGAAAAGTCTTGGCAGCATGTGAGAACAACATTTCTTTATTACCCATGAGAAGGAAGCTTGTGTTAGGAGTTTATTAACTACTGTCTATTGTTAGATCCAAAATGTTTTTCTTCATATACATCCACAGTTGTTTTCAGATACTGAGTAAGACAAGGTGTTGTAATTAAACCAGCTGTGGGAATATAACACAATGTCAGCCAATTAGTCGATATCTTGGTGATGTTGCTAATGAGTAAAAAAATTATACGTACTGTTTTAACTCTTTCTCATATACTTGCATTTTAGGCATGCACACAAGCATCCATGTATGCATACATAAATGCATAATATACATGCGTCTCTTTTTTCAAAAGTATGTGTCCAATTAAGTAGAAAATAACCCTTCACAAACATTTCCTTTCCAAATCTAGCAATACTTGAACAGTATAAATTTTCTTGTACATTCCTTGGGAACAAATATGTGTGTAACATATTTTTAAAGCTATGGCTACAAATGACTCAGTTGAAATAAGAGATATTGTCATTAATTTTGCATTTTAAATGAATGTTAAATTAAATTAAAATGAATCCTTTCAAGATAAACAACTGAGTTATTAGATAATTGGCTCCTATAAAATATGTCGTGAAATATATTAGAAATAATTCATTTTGAAAAACAATTCAAAGAGTAATGTAAATTTGTGGAGAAATACTTCAATGATAGTAAATAGAAAGCATGTAATGAAGATAAGATGTAAAGAAACAGAAACCAATAAATAAATAAAATAATGCCTTAATTATTTTTAGATTCCATATTTAAAAATAGGTATGTAAACCATGAGTTTATTATAATAAAACAACCTTTATGAAAAAAATAATGTTAAATTTTCACATATCTATGTATATAAATAAAATTCATTAAAGCATAATACAATAAGCATTTAAAAATTAATGGAAAATAGAAAGCTGGTGATATGGCTCAACATGTGAACAAACACTTGCTGCATGTATCTGGTAACCTGAGTTAAATCTAGAAAGGATTGTGTTTGATATTTTTATTTAATGAGTCACTTTTTCCTTGATAATTTCAAAATTTCTTTTTATCTTTGTTTTTTAAATCTTTACTTTGGTATGTCTACAAGAAGTTTTGTAATTTTTTTAAAAAAAATTCTGTGCATGTGTGTTTTGCCTTCATGTAGGTCTATGTACTATGTCTGGAGCTGGAATTACAGACCACCATGAGCTCTAAATTAGAGCACTGAGAATTGAACTTTGGTCTGCTAGAGGAAATAAAACAATCTTTCCAGCCCCTTTAGAGTTATTTCAATCTGTTGTACTTAGCATCTTATATGTACTTTGTATCAATGTTCTTTTTCAAAGAATAGGATTTTTTTACAATATAAATATTTCTTAAAGCATTATTAAGTGTTTTAGCTTTTATTACATTCAGTTTAACTTGTATAATTGAATGTTTACTATAGGCCCACATTTCTATATGATATGGCAGCCAAGTTCCCAAGCCATAGGTCATACCTAAAGTAGTCACATAGCCTTTCCAGTAGGCTGTCACTACCCTAACAAAGGGTTAGGATGTTGTTTTGCTCTTTTCTGCAATTTGGATGATACCTAAATAGAGATGCTAATTCAGGCCAACATGACAGAAGTAGCATACAGAGCAGGAAGACCAGTGAAACGTGACAAAATGGGCATAGAAAGGTGTAGTCAAAGATGTGGACGTGACTAACAGCCATTCATCTGGTTACCTATGAACAGAATGCAAATGAATTTCTCCTCAGTTTATGTTCTGGTATAAAGGCTATTTGGAGAATAAACAAGATGAATTTTTGAGGATGTGAACTCAGGATTTCATTAGTGATCACTGAGAATCTCCCTCCCAATAAAGTCATATGAGCTGTCTTCCCACGCCTCCACGCCGGTCCAGAGAAATAAGTTATGGTCCGGGCTGCCACTGGACCATGACAGTATACTGTCTTTCAGTTGATTTGTTTTTCCCAGATAGAATTTTCTATCATGTACTTTCTTTGAAATACTGTGTACCTTCATATGTGGATTTCAGTGTTTTGTTTTGTTATGATATATGGTCTTATTTTGTAGGGTACACTAGATTTCAACTTAGTATTGACTGTTCTTGCAGAGGACCCACACTTCCTAAGACCTACATGGGGACTAAAACTATCCATAACTCCCGTTCCAAGGTTTCTATATTAACCTCTAATATACTGGTATTACAAATTTCTTCTCTGGGATTACAAAATTAACTAGCTCTGAACTGGATTGCTGATGAATGATGAATATTCTGTGTACATGAATTTCTTTCTATCTTTTTGATTCAAGATTTTTTATTCATTTCCAACATTCAACAAGTATGTATTTCATTTTTATTTTATTTAGCTCCCTATATATCCAGATATATATTCTGTGCAAGTTTAAATGGCTTTTATTTTCTTATTTAGCTATCCCTGCTGATACTTCTCAGAGTCTTTTGTTTCCTGGGTCCCATTAAGTACAAATTCATATGCATGGTAAAGTTCCACAGCTGAGTATTTTTTCTTCATTCCCTGCTTCTATTTCTCAGACTGGGTAATCAAAAATGATCTAGCTTAAATTTCACAGATTTTTTTCTGCTTTATCACATTTTATTTTGAGACACATGAGTGCATTTTTCTTTTCAATGTTTAAATTCAACTTCAAAATTAAAATTAGATTCTCTATTTTTCAGATTCTTTGTTTTTTAGTACAGTATTATTCTATCATAAATAAAAAAACTGAAAACAAGCTGTATAATAGAGTCTAATGGATTACAATTTCAGGACTGAGGAGAGATTGAAATATCATAGGACCTGAGATTAAGCACATAATCTTTTGCTAGTTCTAGCACTCTATAACATCAATTGCTAGTTCATCTTTTTGCCTGAACTTACATCTTGTGACTAACTGGAATCTATTACCTTAATAGTCAACTATCTTTTCACTAACCCAAATGCTAAGAATTTCATCAGATAGCTTCTGGGGTTTCCTCCATCTTATAGTATATGCCTCTGATATACACACCATGGTATTTGAAACTTGTCTTGACATGACTTCCTCTGTTCTGTAAAACAATAAAAAAATCATGTACCTTCTTCCAAGTTAGACTATGGAATTTGAGATAAACTAAATTTATGTTCCTGAACAGCAGTCACTCAGAATGACTCAAGCATAAATTATGTCTTGTTTTCTTTACAATGAGAACTCTGATTTTGCATTGACTCTGTCATGTTGTTACTTATGTATTTTCAAAGCTGTTTGAACCTATTTAAATTAGCTGATTCAGTATATTCTTTATTGGCAGTGAGTGATGGTCTTCATTTGAGAGGGGAGGGTTGTAGTTTATTTGACATCGTTTAATTTTTCACAGTAAATGACCTATAATTTTTAATACTAAATAGAATAATCTGTTAAAATTTTATTTCCCCTCCTTCTTAGGGCTGAAATTTTTGTTGTAAGAAACCTTAGAAGTGTATGGTGATTAGTTGTTTAGAAAGAATGATCTCAAGCTCATCTTAAGGATAAGGACTAGAAGTTTCAGTATAAGTAGATGAAAAACTAAATCCAGTTTTGATCATGAATGTAGGAGCAAAAGCATAGGATAATTATTTGGCTCAGTTCAAGGTGTTAACAGATAGATTATTGTCTTTATACTGGTTCTTTGAATTGGTTCAACAAAGTACTTGTAGCCCTAATAGGATGATATGGTTCTCAGGATGGCATCAGTCTGCTTCATGAGAAGTCAGGATTCCATCATGGAGATTTTAGTGTCATTAATAAAATAATGTAATAATAGAGTTCCTGGAATTTGAATGGCACTTCAAATATAGTTTTTTGTTTTGTTTTGTTTTGTTTTGTTTTTCGAGACAGGGTTTCCCTGTGGTTTTGGAGCCTGTCCTGGAACTAGCTCTTGTAGACCAGGCTGGTCTCGAACTCACAGAGATCTGCCTGCCTCTGCCTCCAGAGTGCTGGGATTAAAGGCGTGCGCCACCACTGCCCGGCTTTCAAATATAGTTTTAAAAAGAAAACATGCCCCTCCTGCTGGGAAGGGCAGGCAGTACATTTTAACAGCTATAGCTAGAATGAAAAAGACAAAGTATAAAGCAGCCATGATGTTTAATTTGGAGTGGATGTCATACAACTTGTCTAAAAGCAATAACGCAGTAAGGAGAATTCAGCAAAGCAGTAAGCACACAAAATTTTTGGGAAACTCAATGTGTTAAGGAATGAATGTTTAGCGAACAAAGCCCTGTGAATAGAGCTTGGTTTGCTAGCTTTTTGACTACCCAAGGGACGACTTATGTCCCACCAAAGAGTGGATGGGGGGAAATGAGAAAAGGTGAGGAATAGGAGAAGGGGAAGGAGGGGGAACTAGGGTTGGTATGTAAAATGAAAAAAAAAAATTGAATTAAAAAAGATAAAAAGAGTTTATTAATATTATTCTATCAGCATAACGTAATCTGCAGAAGTTTCTACTGTTTCAGAAATACAGAGTGATTCAAGAAAAAACAGCAAAAGATTTTCCAGGAAAACAGGATGGTTCAAATAAAAAGTGATAAAAGATATCTTATTCCTACACTTTCAGCCAAAATAATAGAATGGCAGGAAAAAAAAACCAGTATCTAGATAAACCTATCAAGTTTTCATCCAACTTTTATTTAACCTTTGAAGTACAGAGATTAGATTTTCTACAATTATTTGTCACTAAATGTTACTTAAAATAACTTTCAGGTGGTGACTTTCCCTGGTTTACTCTATATTACAAAACTACATTTCATTCTATTTTAAAAACACATGAAAGAGACAAATTACTCTGTGTTTGGTGGTACATATGAAGACTACTTTTTCAGCTCTTCCAAGATGTACAGAGAGGTAAGTAGTAGCAAGTAACTTATTCTTAAAACTAAAGTGGTAGCAAGTAACTTATTTTGGAAGCTAAAGTGATAGCAAGTAACTTATTCTGGAAGCTAAAATGGTATTCCCCCAAAACCTATCAAAGTAGATTATGAATTGAAAAGCCCATATGCAAATGAAAACCAGAATAATCAAGTCTGAAAATTTATCAAACACATCAGAACTACAACTCAATATAGCTTCTTCAGTTCACATAAAAAAACAAAGAGAAAACACTGCAATGATGACCTGAGGAGGTATCTGACAGCTAGCAAAAGATTAACTCGCTACTATTCTTGGATTTCAAATCTTTATGAACCCCACTGCTTGCCAAGGCCGAATCAAATTGCCATTTATCAGTTTCTTATCTGAATCTTGTCTGGCCTCTTGCATCAAGGGTCCTGCACCTTTTTCAAGGCCCTATATGTCAACCTTAATGCTAAATACTGTGCAGGCTTTCTACACTCCAACTGGGTCCTTAATATATTTTCTAATCACCTGTAGTGGTTATCAATTCTCTGCCTCTACCTTCAGTAAAACCTGTTTGAAGTCTGTTCCTCTTTGACTCCTATAGTGAATCCATTCTCTGTGTATGCATTATATATATATATATATATATATATATATATATATATGTGTGTGTGTGTGTGTGTGTGTGTGTGTGTGTGTATACATGTGTATGTATGTATGTATGTATGTATGTATATATTTATTGAGAGAAGGTCAAAACAGAGACTTCCAACCAGTATTGGATTTAAGGAAAGACCACATATGGGTGGAAATCATCTATCCCTCAATACTGAGCCCATACATCCACCTAAGCAAGTGGTCCCTGTGCCCTAAAAGGAAGATCTATGTCATTCTGGATCTCAAAGATGCTTTTTTTCTGCCTACCATTAGCCCTCATCTGCCAATCCGTATTTACCTTTGAATGGATTGACTCTGAGGGTGGATATACTGGACAAAGAACATGGACTCAAAAACTCAGCAATGTTGTTTGATGAAACTCTGAGTGAAGACATATTGGAATTTACACAAATATATCCACAAAGCATCCTGTTCTAAAATGTAGATGGTGTCATAGCTTCATTAAATGTAGAAGAATGTAGATCTGTAACAGAAAATCTTGTAGAAGTCTTCAAGCCCTGGAGTACAGAGTTACAGCTAAAAGGCTCACTTGAGATTCTTTCATCTCACATAAATTGGTTACAACCTGGATGAAAGGCAGATGCTTTCCCATGATGATATTTCAGACATCTGAAAATCCTCATTCTCCACATCTGAAAAATCATCATGAGAATTTCTGAGACTCAATTTTATTAAGGCATTTTTCTAATTCAGATTTCTTTCTCTCAAATGACTTTGACTTGTGTCAAGTTGACATAAAACTATTAATCACAGTCTTTCTGGTCAAGATTAACTTTAAAAGGACAGGAGAGGTGCTTCTGTTCTGAAGAGACATGGTCTAATGTAGGGGCTTTGAGTGTACAGTCTCGAAATAGCCCCTTTGTTTTCCACAAAGGCTCATGCACACCTCATCTGTTCAAAACTGAGATGTGAGACCTAAAATTATCTTCTTTCCTCATGTTTTCCTTTGAATAATCTGGCCTCCACCTAACTGCTGTTCTTTTACTCATTGGTAGAAGGGTGAATTTTGTCAACCTTAATATCTTGCCAATCAGACCATTTTATGCTGACACAAACTTTAAGAAAAAAATACAAATTTCTTTGTCTTAAGAATGACTGCTAATTTACTTTCTAAAGTTTTTTTCCTATTGTCACTGTCATTTATTAAATTTATTAAAATACTGATCAAAGTATATGTCATCTTTATGTACATTTCTTTCTTGTATCTGCTGTTAAAATTAATAGTCAAACCAACATTTACCAGTTCATGCTTTCACTTATGATAGACAATATCTGTGTTCGCAAACTTTAGCTTTATGTTCATTTGTATCTCTACTTATTTCTTATAGCATTATGCAACAAATGTGCTTCATAGAATAAGATGGAGACTTAATTTATTACACATTCTTGTGTTTTCTATCTGATTTCCTCCTTCTTCTTCACTTTCAGCTGAATTTAATCAATACTTTTTTCTAATATCATGTCCTTTAGGAAGACTTATTTCAAGTCCCACATCAGTGAACCATGAAGAGTTTATTAAACAAATGGCAAAAAAGAAAACATATTTTGATCACCTGTATAATATCCTGATGCATATCATAGAAAATAATAGAACCTTGCAAGGGGTGAAGTGAAATTATTGTCTATTTCCCACCTTTCATGTGGGGTGCGTCTTATAATCTTGTGTGAGATTTCTACATAGAAAATCATATTTACACTGAAGATCAAGAAAAAAAAAACCCTACTGGACACCAGCAGAAAGCTCATCAATTGGACTCTGGAAAGCCTACCACGATGTAAGAGTAATTTTACTGAGTTCCTGGGGTTAAGGGTTACTGTAAAGAAAAGGTGTTGATTTGCTAACACTTGTATAGTCAGGTTCTCTGCTAATCCATTAAGCAAATGAAAAACACCCTGAGGTTAGAAAGAATCCCTGCTTACTGCATTTTCTTCTAAAGCACTATCTTTTCTCACCTTTGTGGCTAGTTTTCTTACTTAGCAGCATGAATGGTCACTTGTTATTCATGAACCAAAGTGCAAATGGCTGAATACATCCCTCTGTGAATTCTCATTAATGCACAGTTCTTTTGTGTCTGCTACACTTAAATTCATTTCACAACTCTCAAGGCTCACAGAAAATAAAATAGAACAGTATTCTGAAATAAACTTTGTATTGACTGAATGTGATTTTTGTCATACATTCACAAAGATAAAATGTACAAAGGTAGGAAAGTAAGATATTTTCCTAAATAAATATTTTTGCTTATTTCTATACAGGTGTGTGAAGAACATGATTTGAATGGTAAAACACACACTTTATAAACTCACATTGAATTTCTAAGCACTTCTATTTCCATAACTGTCTTAAAGCTGCAGGTGCACAGGATATTTACACCAAAGACAGAAATAATGTATGAATTATTCCCTCTTCTAGCTACTTCCCCTCTTCACTTCCCAGCCTGAGACTTTGATAGTAAACAGGACTATGTTCAAGAAAGAGGGAGAAGAAAGAAACTTTACAATTTGTGCCAAATGAGTTTAATCCATCTAAGAGAAGCATAAATTAATCCTCTATCTTTGTACCGCTCTGAGTAAGAAGCTAGATGCTGTGTTTGTATCTTGGCTCTTTAGGAGCCCTCATTCTTAATTCAACTGAATGAATCTCTCTGATTTCAACCACTAATTGGTTCAATTCATTAACAACATATTTGGTGTTTACTTTCACTATTAATGTAGACTTAATGAAATACCTCTATTTATCTGTTACTTTCTCACAAAAGATATTTTATTAGAAAACACACATGAGACTAGCCTTATTTTGAAAAGTTCCTGATGTGCTAATAACAGAAATTGCTGCTGTTTTCACAAATGCACAGGTAGATAACTCTTTCTAACCATTGCTTAGCTGGTGATATATTCTGATGACATATTAACATTTTGAAATATAAATATTGCTCATCAGTAACTTGTAAATAATCTGAGAAAGTTTAAATAAAATGATATTTAAGTACCCTTTCTAAAGAAGTGGTTTGTAGATTTCCACAGAAGAGATTGAGTAGAAATGGTTCTTGTAATAGTGTAAAATATCTGGATGAATTTATGGTATAAAAATGGAAACAGAACTTCCTAGAAAGACTCTTTCTTATCCATGTACATTATGCAGAAACAAAATAAATTATGGATTCTAAAAGTTTGACAGAATTATTGTAGCTCCATAATTATGTAGAATTGGAATTTAGCAGATCTGGGACTAAATTATTTTGTTCAACTTCTAGGTGCCATTTCTTTGATCTAAAACTTTTAGAATGAATTAACTAGAGACACTGATTTCTTGCTTGCTCCAAGCCGAAAGCTAACAAAAGGATAAAATCACAGGTAAAATCTTGTAACAATTTTACCTGCTTTGTTATAATATCTGAGGTTCTCACCAGTGTATTTAAAAATGTCTTTATTTATGACTTTTCTTGGTTTTGCGACTATAAAATTCATGAAATTACTTCCATATTGAAGCATGCTATTCAAGCCTCCTGAAATTATCTTCTCTTGACTATTGTCATTCATTAATAACACATGAATATACTAAAAAGTGTATTTGTGTCAATCTGTAACTATCAAATGAATGACCAAATAAATGCATGAAAATGACTTCTATATTTGTAAATGGTAAACTGGATGCTATAGGATTAACAAGAGGGCAGATGCTAAGAATTACAAATATCATATGTGTTCAGCATTCTTATTTACCTGGTTGTCAGAAGCCTCATAAAACTTAGTATATTCTTTCTGCTATAGGCATAAAAATGTATAAATCAGATTAAAGAGCAACATTATTTCTATTCACCACATTCCCTTATTCCACGTATTAATTGTATGGCCTAAATGCAGAAATATAGCAATTGGATCAAATTGGAGAAAAGATTGTTTATTCTGAAGGAAAGTATAAGTTATTACCCAGGAACACAGATTAACTCTATGCCAAATTCCATGTGTCAACATTTAGGTAGTTTTAAAAAGTATTTATAGCAATAGACCAAAGAAAGCTATGAAGTAAAGCATTTTTCAAGTTACGTTGGTGGAAAATTAAGTAACCATGTTGCTGAATAGCAGGGAAAATGTTATATATAAATCTCATATGCTGTTCAGTGACATTCTTCACCTTTTGATTGGTGGAAACTTAAATTTGGTTAACTTAATACATTCTGGTATTTGTAAGGAAGGGATGACTATTTTGGGCACTAATCATAGAATACGATGAATTTTAATTAATATCTAAATCTTTAACATTCAATTGTCTCCATACTAATTTAAGTTCTAATTAGTTAATTGGCTTTGCATGTAGTACAGGAGAATATACAGCTTCCTTTTGCATTTTTTTCATTTATATTAGCTTGGTGACTAAATAATTTTGTGGTAGGCTGCATCGTCTTTTCAGATTGTAATATTGAGAAAGATAAAGTGACTTCAGTGAATTGACAGCTTTTTAAGAATACAAAATCATAA
Organism: Microtus ochrogaster; assembly: GCF_000317375.1. Classification (NCBI taxonomy): domain Eukaryota; kingdom Metazoa; phylum Chordata; class Mammalia; order Rodentia; family Cricetidae; genus Microtus; species Microtus ochrogaster. The sequence continues at coordinate 2,040,310 of NW_004949153.1, read as the reverse complement.
AGCGGGTTCTATCAATTTTGGTTCTTTATTAGATTGGTTTATGTGATCAGATCTATGAAATTCAACAACGTGGACAACCTTATCTTGTTCCTGATTTTAGTGGGATGGCTTTGAGTTTCTCTCCATTTAATTTAATCTTAGCTGTCGGCTTGCTGTATATTACTTTTATTATATTTAAGAATGAACCTTGTATCCCTAGTCTCTCCAAGACCTTTATCATAAAGGGATGTTGAATTTTGTCAAATGCTTTTTAAGCATATAAAGAAATGATTATATGTTTTTTTTTTCCTTCAGTTTATTTACGTGATGGATTACATTGATAGATTTTTGTATGTTGAACCAGTCCTGCCTCTCTGGGATGAAGCAAAGCAATGCAGAAGAATTAGAAATAGGAAGAAAACTAGAGATGAACTTATAAGAAAAGAAAGATATCAAGGAGGCATAAGCAAGCCTTCCTGCTTAGACCTTTTTCTTCATATGTGGCAGGGGAGGTCAAACACTAAATGATGCTCTCAATGTTTATGGTGAGTTTTCCTACTTTAGATGACCTGGACAAAATGATCCCTCATAGATATGGTCAGTGGTTATTTTTTTTTGATTGCCTTCATTCCAACTGAGTTAACAATAAAGATTATCCATCATAGTGGTCTTATTTCCCTTTGTGTGTTACAGTTGACATGACCTCAAGTAGTATTTTGTTATTTTTATTTTGCTGAAAATTTCACTGATCTTTTTATTTTATTGATTTTTAAACTAAGTCTTTGAGTTGCCATACAAAGAAATGGATTGTAGTCTGAAATTTTCTCATTTAGACATCAATATGCTAATTTTTTAACTCTGCCTTTCAACATCACCTTTTTTTTCTTTTTGAAAGAATTCTCCCTCCTTCAAATATATATTCATTCCATTTTCCTGACATACAGATTTTGTGTCCTGCTCTGGTCCCTTCCTCCACTCCTTTAAGACTTTTGATTAAGACCAATTTAATTTTTCTTGACATTTCTATGAGTATACCGAATTTACTAAGCAAATAACCAAACAGAAGGAAAGTCTAATACCTATGTATGACTGAAAATATGATGAATTTAAGAACACTGAGTGTGTCTTTTAGAGAAAATAAAGATATTATTTCTTCTTAAGAAAAATGTGATATATATATGATTATTTAGCAAGATGTTGTAGTATAAATGTAGGTTATTATGGTTAATGCATATATTAACAATCTCTGATGACAGAAGATGAGAAGCTTAAAACTTAGCTTAGACATAAAAGAAAGAAAAATGAATGTGTAATGAAGTTTATAAATGATCACTTCAGTTTTCTTTTGAAATTCTTGTTAAGTATTTTTATACTGTTTTTAATATTATAAATACTTTATTAAAGTAAAACCTTATTGTAAATCCAGGGAAGTATCACTTATGAATAGTGCAATGTATATTTCAAATATTTCACTAAATTTATTAGTCTTCTTAATGTTTAACAAATACTGGTGGCAGGTTATACATAAGATTTTAAGCATTTCCCTGATGGCTAATTTGCAATCCTAGAGAAGCTAAATAAGAAGGTGAATCCAAAGACAAACATATAGGCATCCCCCTGAATATTAACCTTCATCAGGCGATGAAAGGAGACAGAGACAGAGACCCAAATTGGAGCACCGGACAGAAATCTCAAGGTCCAAATCAGGAGCAGAAGGAGGGGGAGCACGAGCAAGGAACTCAGGACCGCGAGGGGTACACCCACATTCTGAGACAATGGGGATGTTCTTTCGGGAATTCACCAAGGCCAGCTGGCCTGAGTCTGAAAAAGCATGGGATAAAACCAGATTTGCTGAACATAGCGGACAATGAGGACTGCAGAGAACTCAAGAACAAGGGCAATGGGTTTTTGATCCTACTGCACGTGCTGGCTTTGCGGGGGCCTGGGCGGTTTGGATGCTCAACTTACTAAACCTGGATGGAGGTGGGCGGTCCTTGGACTTCCCACAGGTCAGGGAACCCTGATGGCTCTTCAAGCTGATGAGGGAGAGGGACTTAATCGGGGGAGGGGGAGGGAAATGGGAGGCGGTGGCGGGGAGGAGGCAGAAATCATCAATAAATAAATAAATTAAGAAAAAAAAAGAGAAAAAAAAGATTTTAAGCATAAATTTTTCTCTCTTTGCAATATTTAAATTGTCATATAATGTTAAAAGGTGATAAAAATCAGTGATATTAAGTATAAAGACTAATTGGTTCCTACTTCTGTCTTCTTAAGGCTATGATAATTAAAACTGAGCAAAATATTTAAGTTGCACTGACAGGGATGTGAGGCCTCATCTTTTTTATTGATATTTATTGAGCTCTACATTTTTCTCTGCTTTCCCTCCCTACCATTCCCTTTCCCCCTTCAGCCCTCCCCCTAGGTCAACATGCTCCCAATTTACTCAGGAAATATTGTCATTTTCTACTTTCTACTTCCCATGTAGATTAGATCTATGTAAGTCTCCCTTAGTGTTTGTACTGTTGTCTAAGTTCTCTGGGATTGTGGTTTGTAGGCTGGCTTTCTTTGCTTTATGTTTAAAAACCACCTATGAGTGAGTATATGTGACAATTGTTTTTGTGTGTCTGGGTTAGAGCTTACTTCACTCAAGATTATGTTTTGTAGCTCCATCCATTTTCCTGCAAAATTCAAGATGTTGTTTTTTTCTGCTGTGTCATATTTCTTGATGATGGCTATTGTGTTCGCAAGGAGGTAGCTTTTCAAAAATTATTTTAATTATCATTTCTCTGATGATTATTTATCATCCATCATTTTAAAAATATGGAGTGATCAAGTTTCCTTTAAAATATTTAATTATCATTTGCATCTCTTCTTTAGATAAATTTTTCACTTCATTTGCTTGAGATTTCATTTGTGTACACATTACAGAGTATAAGGAACTGTTCAGTGCTTAGCAATCAATTAGATACCTATATTAACACCTTTGGTGAGTTAGGGAACACAACAACATAAATATAAAGAATTTAAGAGACAGGGGAAAGAATGCATGTGGGATAATGCTCTCCATAGGTGATAACACTTCTGTTTCACATTTTACCTCTTAGCAGTTAACCTGCAGGAGATTAGGTCTTTCAACATCCAGCCAGAGATGATGAGAAGTATTGGGAGGGGGCTGTTTGTTCATTTTCTGGACACACAGAATTGAAATAATCACATAGAAACTGTATTAATTAAATCTATTACCTCTACCTTCTTCATGGCTAACTCTTACATATTAAATTAACTCACGTCCATTGATCTGTGTATTGCCACATGGCAGTGGCTTACCAAGTAAAGTTTTCCATATGTGTCCAGTGGGGCTACATGGCTTCTCTCTGACTCTGCCTCCTTTGTCCCAGCAATCGGTTTAGTTTTTCCCGACTACCTAAGTTCTGCCCTATCAGCAGGTCAAGGCAGTTTCTTTATTCACCAATGTATACATAAGAAAGTCCCACATCTCCTCCCCATTTCTATTTAAATGAAGCTTTTAACTTTAAAATAGTAACATTAAATATAATAAGACAGGTATCAAGCAAGAATTATAGTTGCAATATTTATATCTACTTTATCTTTTATCATAAGTGTAAGGAAAACTATATTATTATTATCTATTCTTCAACAACAAAGACTCTAGAAGGATATAATATTACCTAAGTTAAAACTCTAGAATTGACAGAGACTTCTTGCTGCCTGGAAAGTCACCTAAAGTTCTTATGTATCATTGGGTCATCCATATTCAGCCTGTAGTAACTGTCAGACCTTTGAATTAAACAGGAAATTTCGAAGATAGTTCTGCGTATATTGGCAGTTTGCCAGTCATTTTCTTCTGTGTCTTGCGGAATGTCTGAAAGACCCTTACATAAAGCAAGAACCCTGAAGGCCATTTCTCACCTTAAGACAAGGTCAGCAGTCATTTCTCTGTGGGTCCTGCATGTTCAGTTCACATAGCATACCATCAAGCATTCCAGGAAAAACCAGTTTCTTGCAAAAATGGCTAACAATCTTCATAAGGATTCTCTTCATTGTCCATCTTTATTAAAGATTTCTGTCTCTTCCCCTCCACCTCCCCCAATCAAGTTTTCCTCCCTTGTCAGCCCATAGAGCTATCAGGGTTCCCTGCCCAGTGGGAAGTCCAAGGAACACCCACCTCCATCCAGGTCTAGTAAGGTGAGCATCCAAACTGCCTAGGCCCCCAAAAAGCCAGTACGTGCAGTAGGATCAAAAACCCACTGCCATTGTTCTTGAGTTCTCAGTAGTCCTCATTGTCCGCTATGTTCAGCGAGTCCGGTTTTATTTCAGGTTTTTCCAGACCCAGGCCAGCT
>NW_004949153.1:2025325-2035174 GCF_000317375.1 Microtus ochrogaster | reverse complement strand
GTGTCTTTTGACCATTTGAACTTCTTCTGATGAGAATGCTCTGTTCAGCTCAGTGTCCCATTTTATAATTGGGTTGATTATTCTGTAGTATTTGAAAAGTTTGAAGAATGCCTACCCATCTGAAATACATCTCTGTACATTCAGAAAATCTGGCTAAAATGACTACAAGCTTAACTATTATAGATGATTATCTATTAACTTATATTTCTTAATTATATGTTGCATTTTTAAATGAGATGTACACAAAATACCTTAATCATGAGCAAAAATATACATAGAACAAAACTGACCCTAGATTTGTATCAATAAACAAGATCCATCCCAATGTAAATCTCTATAACATATCCCCCTTTAAATGAAAACACAAATTTATAGACAATAATTGGGAATATGAGTGTAGTTATGTCCAAACTTCTTCCTACTGTTTATTGGGTAGAGTAAATTTTTGAGGGGTGTTCAAGGCAACCTTACAAGGACTCTTGGTCAATCAAGCCACATTAGTCTGGAATGAATCCAAAGGTTGTCATCCTCTGGGGAAATACAATAAGAGCCTCTTTTCAAAAACAACTTATCCTTAGACTCAAATTTTTAAATCAAGAAACCTGTAAAATATCTATGCTGTTTTATCTTACCAGCCCTTGCAAAGAAATATCTCTCTGTACTTAGCTAATTCACAGTCAAATAATTCAAAGAAAACAAAATAATATACATAATACACACTCTCTGTGTATAGTCCTTTTAGAGGTCTTTTATGTCTGAATCTGTGTTTTGTGTATATGTAATATTTTCCCGGAACACTTCTTACAATGCTAAGCACTTCTTAAAATTTTACCTGCAGAATTGCTAGGGGAAATATGGCACTGTCTGCTTTCCCCTCCCAGTCAAGCATGGCAGAGATGTTAGCCACTTATGAGAACCATGCAGAGTTTCACATCTCTAGACACACAGCAGATCCACATTATCACCAGGCAAGCTGTAGCACATTGCTCACAAAGCCCATTCAAATTCTAAGTCTCCTGAAAGAGCCAGAGGTCAAGCTGGCAGCACAGTCCAGAAAGCTGGTATTTCAAAATGGCCGTGGCATTTTCCTCCCCACTACTGCTGAATCAGGAAAGCCTTTCTTAAGAGAGCTGCAGCATGCTGCCAACAAGAAAAGCCCATTCTGAAAAAAATGCAGCTAAATTTTGTTTTTTAGTGTACAAAATAATTCATTTTCTTTTCTTTGTTTGATACACAGTATTTATTTTATTGATTTTTATTGAGCTATACAGCTTTCTCTGCTCCTTTCCCTGCCTCTCCCCTCCACTTCAACCCTCTCCCAAGGTGCCCATGCTCCCAATTTACTCAGGAGATCTTGTCTTTTTCTATTTCCCATGTAGATTATATTTATGTAAGTCTCTCTTAGTGTCCTTGTTGTTGTCTACATTCTCTGGCATTATGATTTGTAGGTTGGTTTTCATTGCTTTATGGTTAAAAACCACTTATGAGGGAGTGTATGTGATAATTGTTTTTCTGTGTCTGGGTTATCTCACTCAAAATAATATTTTGTAGTTCCATTCATTTTCCTGCAAAATTCAAGATGTTATTTTTTCCTGCTGTGTCGTACTCCATTGTGTAAATGTACCACATTTTCCTTTTCAATTTTCCAGTTTAGTTGCATTTAGATTATTTCCAGGTTGTGGCTATGAAAAGCAATGCTGCTATGAACATAGTTGAGTACATGTACTTGTGGAAAGATTGAGCATTTTTTGGATATATACCCAGAAGACGTAATACTGGGTCTTGAGGTAGGTTGTTTCCTAATTTTCTGAACAATCACTGTACTGACATCCACTGGGGCTGTACCAACTTGCATTTCTACCAGCAATACAAAAATTTTCCCTTTATCCCACAACCTCTCCAGCATAATTTGGTATCAGGGTTTTTGATCGTTTCCATTCTTACAGGTACAGGATGGAATCTCAGAGTTGTTTTCATTTGCATTTCTCTGATGACTAAGTATGTTGAACATTTCCTTAAGTATCTTTCAGCCATTTTAGATACCTCTGTGGAGAGTTCTCTGTTTAGGTCTGTACACCATTTTGTGTGTGTGTGTGTGTGTGTGTGTGTGTGTGTGTGTACACATTGGTTTTATTGTAACAAAGCAACTTGTACACTTCAACATTTAAAATGAGCATCTTTTCCTTCCAGTGAAAACCAACAAACTAAAAATTTAAAAAAAAAAGTTACAACAGAGAATGTGAACTTCAAATAAACCCCTACAGGTTCTGCTGATTCTCCCATTGAGTGGTAGGGCTCAAGTCATCATTAGGAGAGAATTTTATTTTAAAAATGTCATCTTAAACTGCAAGGATGTCTGCTAAACATCACAATTAAACATGCCAAAGGAGAAGCCGTGTTGTCACAATTCCCACTTACCCCCCCGGACACCTCAAACCCATCCGTGCTGACCTTCTATATCCCCCCTTTTTTCTTTTATTAAACAAGAAAAAGTAGACGAATACTTGTTGGTAAATGCTAACTGTCTGTATTCACATAGACACAGTTTAATCTCTGAGCCCAATATTCAGAGAAAGGAAAAAAATATAGAATTTTATGCACTACTACACAGGGGCCTAGCATCCCCCTGCCTCCAGCAGAGCCAAAGGGGCTGGAGGGCTTTTCTTTTTTCCCACAGAGCACAGTTGTGGTGGTGTTGATTCCACAGTTCAATACAAGGAAAGATAAAAATGAATGTAGAACAGAGTAGTGAAGATTCATTTCCCATTGTATTTTGTGCAAGACATTTTCCCCAAAATAAGTTAAGAACCATGGTGTTGAGAAGCAAGACCTCAAAAACAGGGCAACTGAGCACAAGGAGGATTGGGGATGGGAGGAAAATGACTGCAACTTGCTCCTAGGGACTAGAGAAATTTAAAAAAATAAAAAGAAAATAAAAAGATGGTCAGAATCCATCAGTCTTCTGTGCTAGTCATCCTTGCCTTCATCGTCTTCTCCTTCCCCTTCATCATCATCTTCATCTTCTTTACCTTCATCCTCTTCTTCATCAATATCTTCCAAGCCTCCTCCTCCTCCTCCTCCTCCTCCTCCTCCTCCTCCTCCTTCTTCTTCTTCATCATCATCATCGTCATCATCTTCTGCCTCTCCCTCTTCATCTTCCATATCAGGAACCAAATAGTACTGCAAGGGGTTTGGCCAAATGTTGTCTTTGATGACCTCTCCTAACTCATCTGCATGTGCATCAGAGCATTTAGTAAACCAGGTAAAGAAGCTCTCTTGTTCTTTGTGTTGTCTCTTCCTGATGACCTTATTCTGTGTTTGACTCGAGTGTTTTGTCAAATCCTTTTCAGATTTCCATTTTATTTTAGTGGACTTTGAGGATAGGTCACCACTCTCATTCAGATGAAATTCTTTGGAGAGAAATTTATATCCAAAATAGGGATTTTCATAAAAATAAAAATCTATTCTGTAACCTGATTTAATATTTTCAAATTCTGTTAATTTAACTCTGGTTAAATAACACAGAGCCTCTTTGTCTTTCTCCCCAAGCCGTGCAGACACTTGTGGATGGTTGACAAATGTGGTTACCCCAAAATTTGGGAATTCAGCGATCAATTCTGACCTCTTCTGAAAAAAAAAAAAAAACAGTTGGCGGAGTTTGTTATATTTTTTGATCTACCTTTAGTATTACCTCACTTGCTTGTTCATTAAGTCGGTCTATTTCATTTTGTACTTTGTCAATGTGTTCAATTGCTTCTTATTATTCTTTTTCTTACTTCAGCAGGCCAGGGGAGGCCGACTTGTCCTCCATTTTCAGGGAAGAAGCCAATTTGGGTTTCTTGGACTAAGGCAGGAACATAGATTGCCATTTTGGGGCCATGGCACAAAGGAAGTTGCTAGAAGCCAGAGGCCAGAGGTCAGATGCACACAGCAGGAAAAAACTCGCAGGAACTCTGTACTCCAGTTTTTATTGGATTTTTGTTCTTTTGATAACCAATTTCTTGAGTTCTTTGTATATTTTGGAGATCAGACCTCTGTATGATGTGGGGTTACAGAAGATCTTTGATCATTCTATATGCTGCCATTTTTGTCTTGTTGACTTGTGTCTTTTGCTTTACAAAACTTTTCAGTTTCAGAAGTTCCAATTTATAATTGTTTCTCTCAATACCTGTGCTGCTGGGGTAATATTTAGGAAGTGGTCTTTGTGCCAATGCATTCTAGTGTACTTCCCAATTTCTCTTCTATAAGGTTCAGTGTTGCTGGCTTTATGTTGAGGTCTTTGATCCATTTGGTCTTGAGTTTTGTGTATGGTGATAGATATGGTTCTGTCTATTATAAATAATCCTGCTTACATTTCTTAAAGGAATTCCTCAATTCATCTTTAAGAGTTTCATTCTTCTACATGTTGATATCCAGTTATGCCAGAACCACTTGTTAAATATGCTTTCTTTTTTCTGTCTGTTATTTTTGCTTTGTTAAAAGTTGGGTGTTTGAAGGAGTGTGGATTAATATCCAGGTCTTCTATTCAGTTCCATTAGTCCTTCTGTCTCTTCTTATGCCATTGCTAGGCTGTTTTCAGTACTGTAGCTCTGTAGTAGAGTTTGAAGTCAGGGATTGGGATGCTTCCAGAAGTTCTTTTAATATACAGGATTGTTTTGGCTATCCTAGGTTTTTTGTTTTCCATAAGAAGTTGAATACTGTCCTTTTGAGGTCTGTGAAGAATTTTCCTAGAATTTTGATGAGCATTGCATTGAATCTGTAGATTGCTTTTCGTAAGATTGCCATTTTTTACTATGTAAATTTTGTCTACCCAAGAGCATGGGAGATCTTTCCACTTTCTAGTGTTTTCTTCAATTTCTTTCTTTAAAGATTTAAAGTTCTTGTCATACAAGTCTTCCACTTGTTTGTTTTAGAGTTACTCTGAGATATTTTATGCTATTTGTGGCTATTGTGAAGGATGTTGTTTCACTAATTTCTATCTCAGCCATTTTATCATCTGTTTACAGGAGGGCTAATGATTTTTTTTTGAGTTATTCTTGTATCCTGCTACATTACTGAAAGTGTTTATGAGTTGTAGAAGTTCCTTGGTAGAATTTTTGGGATCACTAATGTAAACTATCTTTTCATCAGCAAACAGTGAGAGTTCAACTTCTTTTCTAATTTGTTTCACCTTGATCTCCCTTTGGTGTCTTATTGCTCTAGCTAGGACCTCAAGAACTATATTGAATATATATAGTGAGAGTGGGCAACATTGTCTTGTTCCTGATTTCAGTGGAATGGCTGTGAGTTTCTATTCATTATGTTTGATGATGGCTGTTGTCTTAGTGCATATTGCCTTTATGAATAGGTATGTTCCTTGTATCCCTGCTCTCTCTAAGACCTTTGTCATGAAGGGATGTTGTATTTTGTTGAAAGCTTTTGTGGCATCTTATAATATCATTTTTTTTATTTTTCAGTTTATGTGGTGGATTACATTGACAGGTTTTTGTATGTTGAACCATTCCTGCATATCTGGGATGAACCTGACTTGATCATGGTGGATGATGGTTCTGATGTGTTTATGGATTAAATTTGCCAGTATTTTATTTAGTATATTTGCATCAATGTTCATGAGTGAGATTGGTCTGTAATTCTCTCTTAGTAAAGTCTTTCTGTGGTTTGGGTATCAGGGTAACTGTAGCCTCATAAACAGAGTTTGGCAATGTTCTTTCTGTTTCTTTGTGTGGAATAATTTAAGTATTGTTATTAGTTCTTTGAAAGTCTTATTGAATTCTGAGCTTAAACCAGGTCCTGAGTTTTTTTCTGGTTGGGAGACTTTTGATGACTATATATCTTCTGCAGTAATACATCTGTTTAATTTGCTTATCTGGTCTTGATTTAATTTTGGTAAGTGATATTTATCCAGAAAGTTGTCAATTTCCTTTAAATTTTCCAATTTTGTAGAGTACAAGTTTTCAAAATATGACCTGATGATTCTCTGTATTCCCTCTGTTTCTTTTGTTATGTCTCCCTTTTCATTTCTGATTTTGTTAATTTGGATATTCTCTCTCTGCCTTTTGATTAGTTTGGATAAAGGTATTTCTATTTTGTTGATTATCTCAAAGAACCAACTCTTTGTCTCATCTATTCTTTGTATTGTTTTCTTTGTTTCCATTTTGTTGATTTCAGCTCTCAACTTTGATTATTTCTTGCCATCTAGTTCTGTTAGGTGAGTTAGCTTCTTCTTTTTTCTAACATTTTCAAATGTTCTGTTAATTCACTAGTGTGGGATTTTTCAAGCTTCTTAATGTAGCATTTGGTTCTATGAACTTTCCTCTTAACACTGCTTTCATTGCGTCCCACAAATTTGGGTATGTTTTGTGGCCATATTCATTGTATATTAGGAAGTTTTTAATTTCTCCCTTTATTTCTTCCTTGACCCATTAATGATTCAGGTAAGCATTGTTAAATTTCCATGTGTTTGTCGGCTTTCTGGAATTAGTATTGCTGTTGACATAGTTTTAAACTATGGTGATCTGATAAGGTACATTGGATTATTCCATTTATTATATTTGCTGAGGTTTGTTTTGTTACTGAATATGTTATCAGTTTTTGAGAAGGTTCCATCAGGTGCTGAAAAGAAGTTATATTCTTTTCTGTTTGGATAGAATATTCTATAGATGTTTGTTAATTCCATTTGAGTCATAAAATCCATTAGTTCTCTTATTTCTCTGTCCATTTTATTTTTGTATGACTGACCTGTCCAGTGGTGAAAGGGGAGTGTTCAAGTCTCCCACTATTAATGATGAAGATCAATGTATGATTTAAGCTTTAGAAGTGTTTCTTTTATATATGAAGTTAGATTTCCTCTTGATGGATTTTTCCTGTGACTCACATGAAATGAACTTCTTTGTCTCTCCTGACTGATTTTAGATTGAATTCAATTTCCTTAGATATTAGGATAGCTACACCTGCCTGTTTCTTAGGCCCATTTGAGTGGAATATTTTTTTACAAAAGCCTTTACTCTGAGATGATGTCTGTTCTTTGAGGTTGAGATGTGTTTCTTATATGCAGAAGAAGGATGGATTCTGGTTTTATATCCAATCTGTTTGCCTATGCCTTTTTATAAATGAGTTGAGTTCATTTATATTAAAGGATATTAATGACCAGTGATTGATATCTCTATTAATTTAGATTTTATTGTTGGTGATATTAATTTGTGCCTTTTCCCCTTTTGGATTTGCTGCTATGAGACCATCAATTGTCTGTATTTTTGCTGATGTAGCCAACTTCCTTGGGTTAGAGTTTTCCATCTAGTATTTTGTGTAGGGCTGGATTTGTGGCTAGGTATTGATTAAATCTAATTTTGTCATGGAATATCTTGTTTTGTCCTTCTATGAAAGTTTTGCTGGGTATTGTAGTCTGGGCTAGAATCTGTGGTCTCTGAATGTCTGCATAATGCTTGACCACAATCTTCTGGCTTTCATTGTCTCCAATGAGAAGTCAAGTATAATTCTGCTAGGTCTATCTTTATATATTATTTGTCTTTTTTTTTGCAGTTCTTAATATTCTTTCTTTATTCTGTATGTGTAGTGTTTTGATTACTATGTGGTGAGGGGCCTTTTTTTATTCAGTCTATTTGGTGTCCTGTAAGCTTGCCTCTTTATAGGCATATCTTTCTTTAGGTTGGGAACATTTTTTTTCTATGATTTCGTTCAATATATTTTCTGTGCTTTTGAGTAGAACTTTTTCTTCTTTTATATACATTATTCTTAGATTTGGCCTTTTCATGGTGTCCCATATTTCCGGATTTCGGGTTAAGCTTTTGTTAGATATAATATTTTCTTTAACTGATGAGTCTACTTCCTATATTGTATCTTCAGCGCTTGAGATTATCTCTTCAGTCTCTTGTATCCTGTTGGTCATGCATGCATTTGTGGTGTCTGATTCTTTTCTCATAATTTATGTTTCTATATTTCCCTCTTCTTGTGTTTTCTTTATTTTATCTATTTCAGTTTTTAAGTCTTGAATAGCTTCTTTTATATGTTTGATTGGTTTTTATTGGTTTTCTTTAAGGGATTTACTGATGTCTTCCAATTTTGTTTGTCTATTTCTCTGTTTCTTTGAGGTAATTTCTCATTTCCTATTTAAGAGTTTCAAACATTCTCCTGAAATTATTTTTAGGTCATTTTCTTCTGCTTCATCTATATTTGGTTGTTCTAGTCTTGCAATTGTAGAGTCTTTAGGTTTTACTGGTGTTGTTTTGCTCTTTGTGGTGTTGTATGTGTTCTTCCCTTTTCTACTCTTCTTTTCCTCTAATAGGTGTGGTTGGAGCTGTCTGAGATTCTGTTGATCAATCTAGATGCCAATGAATCCAAAGTTCAGATGTTTGTTCCTCATGATATAGTCAGTGCCACCGTGCTAGTTACCCTTTTGTTTGTTCTGTGTTCATGGATATAGCTCAGAACTCCTGGGATTTGCTCTGTTCCTTTGGAGTTTGCTGTCTCATGCCTAGGTTATCCTCTTTGACCTATTTCTGTAAATCCTAGACTGAATTCCTGCCGCAGAATTCCCTAACATGGAGTTGGTCCTGCAAAGGTCTCTAGATCTGGTCTACTTCCCAGGCGTTCCCAGGCTTGGGTGCACCCAAACCTGCAGAGGACCTGGCTCAGGCTTACTCCCTTAGAGGTCCCAGACACGCACAGACACACAGAGTTTTCTGGTTCCTGCCTATTTCCTTTGATGTCCAAGACCAATGTCCAGACCTAAAGAGGTCTTGGCTCAGGCCTACTCCCTCTGTGGTCCCAGACTCACGCCTAGCCCTGCAGAGGTCTCTGGTTCCTCCCTACTCCTTTGGAGGTCCCAGATTCATGCTCAGACTGGAAGAATTACTGGCTCAAGCCTAGTACTTATGAGGTCCTACATCCATGCCCAGACCCACAGAGATCCTGGCTTAGTTCTACTCCTTTGAAGGTCTCAGAATTGCATCCAGGCCCTCTACAGTCTCTGGCTCAGGCTCACTTGCTCAGGGGTTACTCCCCTGTACCAGTTTTGGTGGAGTTTACTGACTCTGGTCTGCTCTGGACCAGGTTGCTGGCTCAATCCTGGTCTGCCAGTGCCCCCAGACTGGATTGGCTCCCAGCTCCTGCTCCCATGGAGCTTGCTTCCTTAGGCTCACTCAGGGATTTGTAGCTTGTTCAGTCCCACTCCTTTGGAATTTATTGCCTCAATCCTACTTCAGACCAAGGTGCAGTTTAATACCTCAAGCCTACTTTGGCCTAGGTTACTGCTAGAATTAATTTTCAAGCCCTCTCAGGTTTTATGTGGCTTTTGTCCACCACATTGGTGTCAATGTGTTGGAGGGGGCTACCTGTTTTTTTCCTGTCCACCTAAAACTGAAATAATCATACAGAAATTGTATTAATTAAATCACTGCTTGGCCCATTAGCTCTAGCTTCTTATTGGTTAACTCTTACATATTAATTTAGTCCATCTCTATGAATCTGTGTATCACCACATGGCAGTGGCTTACCCAGTAAAGTTCCAGTGTCTATGTCCAGCGGGGCTACATGGTTTCTATCTGACTATGCCTCCTTTCTCCCAGTATTCAGTTTAGTTTTCCCTGCCTACCTAAATTCTGCCCTATCAACAGTCCAAGGCAGTGTCTTTATTCACCAATGGTAATCATAGCATACATAGAGAAATCCCACATCAGAAAAAAAGAACCATTGGACCCCTCTTATTCCTATGGAGTTATATGAAATAATAGTAGCTAGTAAGTAAAGGCTCACAAGTAACCACTGGCCCCTGAGTATTTATTGTTATGTACTGATTTCTATAGTAAAGGAGAGAGAAATTTTGTATAGTAA
>NW_004949153.1:2022312-2025105 GCF_000317375.1 Microtus ochrogaster | reverse complement strand
TTTCTTTTCTTTTTTTCTTTGTTCTTAGACAGAGTTTGACTTTGTAGGTATAGCTGGCAATGGACTTACTTTGTAAAATGGGCTGACTTGAACTAAGAGAGATAACCCTGCATCTTTCCACCTGGATGTCAGGATTCAAGTACAAAATAACATACCTGGATATGAACACTTTTCACTAACTTATAATATGATTACTACCATACCCCAATCTCCATCTTTTTGGAGTCTTGATCAAATGTTCATTTTGCTTAGTCTTTTTTTTCTTCAATAATAAAATGTTTCACATTCTTTGGTCATTATGATAGAGAACATATATCAAAATAATATTTTAAAATGTCTGTGTTGTGTTCATCCTTAAGTTGAATATGGCTGATGAATAAATTAATTAAATTCATTGAAAAATAAAGAATAAAATAAAAATGAAACAAAGCAAAAATTAAAAATTATGATCAATTGAAGACTCTATGTATGTTAATGAGAATTTCAGAAGAAGAAACAATGAAGGAATAAAAGAAATATTTGGAATAATAATAATGGTTGTAACTTTCCCAAAGTTAGTTATTAATACCACAACAAAGATACTGAAAAATAATATATAAGATAGAAATTAAATATCTAGATAATATCAACAGAGCATGCAATTAAATAGAAAGGACAAAAATCTAGAAAGAGTCTAAGGGTGAAGATTATAAAATTAAGATGTATCACACCTATATTAGACTTTTCAAAAACAAATTAGTCAAAAATATAATTTAAAGACATTTTGAAATTTTAAATAAAAATAAAAGAAAAAGGCAAAAAAGTATAAGAATCATTTAAATTTAGGAATATCATTAGTTCAAAGTGAAAAATAAGATCAGTCAAGAGTTTTGTAGTTACTATTATGCTCTGTACATGCACCTTCCTTTTGTCACCCAGGCCTCATCTTAAAATTAAACAACAAAGAATGTCTGGGAATATAAAACTGAGTAAATTTTGTTCTCATAGACCTGCTTAATCATTTTTTTATTATTTTAATGTAATTTTTAAAACTATAAGTGTTATGGGTGTCCGTGCCAGAGTGTATATATGTGCACATGTGGATATAAGTGCCCATGGAAGACAGAAAAAGATATCATATTCCCTGATATGAACAAACTACCAGGGTGCAGGAAATTTAGGAAATTTAAATTAATTCCTTTACAAGAAAAGGGAGTGCTTTGAAACTCTGAGTCAATTCTTAAAGTCAATATTGAATAAAAATTAAAGTCTTTCTTTTTTTCTTTCATTCTTTCCTTTTGTATATAGATGTTTTGTACTACGTAAGACTACTATTGCTATAAGGAAAACATCAAGACCAAAAGAAAGATAGAAGGGTTTATTTGGCTTATACCTCCACATAATAGACCATAGTTTAATAATGTTAGAGGAAGAACTCAAGCATTGCTGAAAGAACCTGGATGAAGGATTAATGCAGAGGCTGTAGAGGACTGCTGATTTGATTACATGCTTGTTCCCTGTGGCTTTCTCAGCCTTCTCTCTTACAGATCCAAGGATTACCCATCCATGGGTGACCTTTCTCACAATAGACTGAGCACTCCTCTATCAATCAGAAATGAAGAAAATGTCCTACAGGTGATTTTATGGAAGCGGTTTCTCAATTGAGGTTTCTTCCTTCAAATGACTCTAGCATGTGTCAACTTAACATAAAACCAACCAGCATATATATGGAAAGCCCTTTCACTACTATTCCATATACTATGTACCCTTGTTCTCCTCAAATTAACATTATCATTCATGCATAATTACATATAACCGCTGGTGTTTTAGAAAACTCAGAAATGGGCCTTGTGAAGCTATCTACCCTTTCATGAGGAGTTGTAAACAGCCAATAAGCTCAGCTGGGATCATCTTTTGCAAGAGGATACAGTTTAATTTGCCAGACTAATAGTTGGATGGATTGGAACAGAGTTACACAGCATAATCTCCTGTTCTGAAAAAGTTAGAAACAATTGGGAAAAGGTTTAATTGATATCAGAGTAGAAAAAATAACTGTAAAAGTAATCATACATAATAATGGAGAAAAACTTGTAAAATGAATATTAACCTCAAAAAAGACATATAAAAGTAGGAACAGTAGCTGTTCCAGAAGATCCATCAGAGGGATCCTTCATCTGGCGATGGATGGAGATAGAGACAGAGACCCACATTGGAGCACTGGACTGAGCTTCCAAGGTCCAAATGAGGAGCAGAAGGAGAGAGAACATGAACAAGGAAGTCAGGACCACTAGGGGTGTGCCCACCCACTGTGACGGTGGGGCTGATCTAAGGGGAACTCACCAAGGATAGCTGGACTGGGATTGATGGAGCATGTGATCAAACCGGACTCCTTGAACGTGGCTGACAAGGAGCGCTGACTGAGAAGCCAAGGACAATGGGACTGGGTTTTGATCCTACTGCATGTACTGACTTTGTGGGAACCTAGTCTGTTTGGATGCTCACCTTCCTAGACCTGGATGGAGGGGTGAGAATCTTGGACTTCCCACAGGGCAGGGAACCCTGACTGCTCTTTGGACTGGAGAGGGAGAGGGAGGGGGAAGACGAAAAAGGGGGAGAAAAAGGGGAGGAGGCGAGGAGGTGAAAATTTGTAATAATAATATAAAAATAAAAAATAAAAATAGCCGGGCGATGGTGGCGCACGCCTTTAATCCCAGCACTCCGGAGGCAGAGCCAGGTGGATCTCTGTGAGTTTGAGACCAGCCTGGTCTACAGAGCTAGTTCCAGGACAGGCTCCAAAGCCACAGAGAAACCCTG
>NW_004949153.1:2019904-2021127 GCF_000317375.1 Microtus ochrogaster | reverse complement strand
TATTTATTTATTTATTTATTTATTTTACATTCATTTTACATTCCAAACGCACTTTTCCCTTATACCCCTCTTCCCATCTCCCTGTCTTTTCCCAAGATTGTCCCTCTCCCCTCTCCAATCATCCCAATTTTTAAGGGATCCCATGAGAAATCAACAAATTCTGGTACATTATGTTGGGGGCAGGTCCAAGCCCCTCTCCCCTGCATTAAGACTGAACATGGCATTCCAAATTAGGGAATGGGCTCCGAAAAGCTATATAATGCACCAAGGATAGATGTTCGTCCTTTTGCCAGGGGACCCACAGATAGTCAAAGCTTAACGACAGTCTCCCACAAATGTAGTTCCAAATTCACCCCATGGAGACTCCACAGCTGTTGGTCTAGATTTCCTGAGTTTACACAAGATTGTTTCAGTTCTCTCCTTGAAATTCTCTGTCATGGTCTTGGCCTCCCTTGCTCATATATTCCCTCCTTCCTCTCTTAGATGAGATTCCCAGAGCTTGGCATCTTGCTTGGTTGTGGATCTGTGCATTTGGTTCCATCAGATACTGAATGAAGGTGCTCTATGATGATAGTTCTGGTAGTCACCAATCTGATTACAGAGAAAGACAATTTGAACATTCACTCCACTGTTGCTAGGAGTCTCAGGTGAGGTCATCATTGTGGAGTCTTGGGAATTTCCCTAGCAACAGTTTTCTCCCTAAACACATAATGATTCTATCAAGTTTTTTCTTTCATTACTCTTCCACTCTGTCCCTCTTCTCCTCAACCATCACATTACTTTCTGTTCTAATCTCCCTTCCCCTCCCCTATGGTACCACTGCCTAGCCCCTAGTTTACCCAAGGGATCTCATCTAGTTCCCGTTCCTAGGAAGATTTATATTTCCTCTTAGGGTCTTCCTTGTTAGCTACCTATCCTAGAGCTGTGGATTTTAATCTGGTTATCCATTGCTTTATGACTAATATTCATTTGTGAGTGAGTACATGCAGTGTTTGTCTTCCTGAGACTGTGTTGTATCACTCAGGATTTTTTTTTGTTCCATATATTTGCCTGCAAACTTAAATATGTCATTGTTTTTTTTTTTTCAGCTGAGTAATTGTGTAAATGAACCACATTTCTTTCTCCATTCTTTAGTTGAGAGGCATCTAGGTTGTTTTCAGGTTCTGTCTATTAGAAATAATCCTGCTTATATTTCTTTTTTTTTATTGAGAAAAAAAAATTTC
>NW_004949153.1:2013425-2018132 GCF_000317375.1 Microtus ochrogaster | reverse complement strand
TTCAATTTGCCTTCCTCAAGACCCAGAAATACCACTTTTGGGTATATATCCAAAAGATGCTCAATCATGCCACAAGGACATGTGCTCAACTATGCTCATAGCAGCATTGTTTGTCATAGTCAGAACCAGGAAACAATCCAAATTCTGCTTGACTGAAGAATGGACAAGGTAAATGTAGCACATTTACAAAATGGAGTACTGCACAGCAGAAAAAAAAATAATGACATCTTGAAATTCGTAGGGAAATGGATAATGCTAAAAAACACCATTTTGATTGAGGTAACCCAAACCCAGAAAGACAATTATCAAATGTCCTCCCTTATAAATGGTTTTTAATCACAAAGCAAGGAAAACCAGCCTACATATTATAATCCCAGAGAACCTAAACAACAAAAAGGTTATTGTTATATTGTATACATGTTTCTATCATCATTTAAGATATTGTACCTATGAAGCTCATCTAATAAGTGTGTGCAAAGTTTTAGTCTTTGATATGTATTTAGAATAATATATACAGGTTAATAATAATCAATAATTATCAAACTTTTTGTCATATTAGATATGTTTTTGAGGTCATTCCAAAATATATTTAGATAGAGAGGTGATCGGCTGATAGTTTAAGTACCTAGAGAATATGGCATTTAAAGCTGTTTAATATCATAAGTCTTTTTATTACAGTTAGAGATGTCTGCTCCTGGTAGCACTGGTTCATACCACATAAAAAATGATGGGCATCGAAGAACCTCTATATGGAGAATCATTCTTATATATACTATGAATGTTTGTTATTGGGGTTGCTTTAATTAAAAGCTGAATGGCCAAGAGCTAGGCAGAATTTTTGGGCAGAGAGAATTTTAGGAAGAATAAGGTAGGCTCTTAAGAAGAAGCCATGAACCACAGAATGAGCAGACTGGGTATTTAATAAATGAACCCTCAGAACAGCACATAGATTAACAGAAATTGGTTAAATTAATTTATATTGTTATCTAATAATAAGCCTAAGCTATTGGGAGAGTTTCCTAATTAATAAGAAGTCTCTGTGTGGTTATTTTGGAGCTGGTAGATGGAACGGAAAAATCTGTCTACAATCAGTTTCTTCCTCCAGATTCCTGCCTTGACATCCCTGGACTATATGCTCTAAGATATAATAAACACTTTCCTCTCCCATGCTCCCTTTTAGTAAACTGTTTTATCACAGAAATAGAAAACAAAGTTAAATCCACCTGCCAAAAATATTTTTATTTACTTAAAATATATATTTTTTTATGGGGGAATGAATCATTTGCCACAGTATCCATTCAGAGGTCAGACAATATCTTGAGGTACTTAGTTCTTTCTCTTTACTAGGTGGATCCCAGGAATTAAACTCATGTCACTACAATGTCTCGCAAGGATCAAGTGTCTTTGCCCTCTGAGCTCTCTCACTGGTCCCAGATTTACATAACTATCTTCAACTTCCCTAGAAACAATTTTAATAAGGCTGTGCATTTAATTAGTGTGGATTTATGTATAAGTACACTGTACATGAAACAATGTACAGCTATGAGTCACAATTGTTCTTGTCTGGCAAATCACAACACTTAAGATCTGATTTTCTCTGTCTTCAAAAACTATACTCTAAAATATTAATGTGGTACTAAGTAGTCAAAATCTAGTTTAAATATAATGGCACATGCTTAAATTTTAAAGACACTGAAAATGGAGGGAGTATGATTGCTATGAGTTTGAGATCTGCCTCAAAAACAACTAAACTGCAAACAAAACTACAATACAAAAAGAAGAAAAGACAAATAATAAAGCTCTGAAGTTCAGCTATGTGAAATGAATAATTAAGAAAAGGTTCAGTTCAGTTTTGTGTATCTGTAGATATCAAATATAAGTGAGATATAGAACTGTCTATTCTTCTAAGATGACTGTTGTGGCTTTTACTTACTTTTATTTATATGTAATTTTAGAATTACTTCATAAATATTTAATATAAAAGAATTCTGATAGTTTCTATTTTTTGATTTTTTTGAACAATTTAAGAAATATTGCCATTTTATACTTGTTAAGCACTAAGATTTAAAAATACTTTTGGTTAATTCCCACCCCACATTACATAGGTTTTGTAACTACATTTCTGCTTTTATACAGTTCAAGGAAAAAAACATACTCTTCTTTTTACTCTGTCCTTATTGTATTCTCTTAAATATCTATGGGGAAAGCAAACTGCTCCAGTACACCCTCATTGGACCATGTATACTACAAGTCACATTCTACCCTAAAATGTACCCAACCACCATGTCCTCAGTGTCTCCCTGAGACATACAATTAAACTGCCCAGAACAGAGCAAAAATCAGGCTGCTCCAGCAACCCTCATAGTATCCTGTAATCTACAAGTCCCACTCAGCCCCTAAACCCAGCCAACACCTAAGACCACAATGGTTCCATGAGATGTAGACAGCAACAGCACAGGCTGGACTGATAGTCTCCTTGAGACAATGACACCAACTGCAGCAATCAGACAAAGAGGCAAAGACAGTTTCTGCACAAACTGGAGGAATAAATGAGTATAAGTCACTGGAAGGATACATTCAACAATATAAAGAGCAGTATGGTACCACCACAACCCAGTGATCCTAAAACAGGAAAACATGAATACCGCAACCCATAAGAAGCAGAAGGAACTGCCCTTTAAAATTTTTATAAAGTTGATAGAGAGCCTTAAAGAGGAAATGAAAATTTCCCTTAAATAAAATGGAGAAAAAGACAAAAAAAAATTGGAAGAAATTAATAAATATCTTAAAGAAAACAGGAAAAATCAATCAAACAAATGAAGAAAACAATTCAAGACTTGAAAACTGAAATAGAAACAACAAAGAACAAAACCTACGAGAATCCTGGAAATTGAAAAATCTAAGTAAACTAACAAAAACTACAGAGGCAAGCACAACCAACAGAATACAAGAAATGGAAGAGAGAAACTCAGGCATTGAAGATACAACAGAGGAAATATATTCAATGGTCAAGAAAATATTAAAGCCAACAAAGCCATAATACAAAATGTTTAAGAAATCTATGTCACCATTAAAATACCATACCCAAGATAAATAGGGTTAGAAGAAGAAGCATAACAGCTCAAAGGAACAACAAACACATTATATAAAATCATAGAAGAAATTATCACCAAATTAAAGCAAAAAATAACTATGAAAATACAAGAAGCTTACAGAACATCAAATAAATGGAAATTTTAAAAGAAATGGACAATTATCTCGATAGTTTACATATGCAAAAGTTAAATCAAGACCAGAAAAACAATTCAAATACATATACCACCCAAGGAAATAGAAGAAAACATAAAAATTCTCCCCTATAAAAACATATAAGACCAAATGACTTCAACACAGAATTCTACCAGAATTTCAAAGAAGAGCTAATTCTAACACTTAAAAACTGCAGAAACAGAAAGAATATTGCAAAATATTTTTAATAAAGCAACAGTTACTCTGATACACAAACCACAAAATCATGCAACAAAGAAAGACAACTACAGACCATCCACCTCATCAACATTGGTGTAAAAATAATCAATACAACACTATGTAATCAAATCCATGAACATATCAAAAAATTATTCACCATGACCAAGTAGGATTCATGTCACAGATGGAAATCTATCAATGTAATTCACCATATAAATAAACTGAAAGAAAAGAAAAAACATGATCATCTTATTAGATGCTGAAAAGGCCAATGACAAAATCCTATACCCCTTCATAATAAAGGTCTTCAAAAGATCAAGGATAAAAGGGACATATCTATACATATTAAAAGCAATAACAGCCAATATCAAGTTAAATGAGAAACTCAATGTGATTCCACTAAACTCAGGAACAAGTCAAGGCTGACCACTCTCTCCTTATCTATTTAATACAGTTCTTGAAGTTCTTGCTAGAGCAATAAGTCAACAAAAAGATATCAATGGAATACCAATTGGAAAGAAAAATGTCAAATTATTGCTATTTGCTGAGGATATGATAACATGCATAAGTGAGGCCAAAATAAAAATTTACTTGAAAACTCCTTAAGCTGAAAAAAAATCCTTCAGTTATGTGGCAGGATTAAAGGTCAACTCAGAAGAATCAGTGTCTCTCCTATATACAAATGCAAAACTGGGCTGAGAAAAAAAGAGAAAAACATTACCTTTTACAGTATCCACAAATATAAAATATCTTAGGGTTAATGTTAACTAAACAAGGGAAAGACTTGTATGATAAGAACTTTAAGTCTCTAAATAAGAAATTGAAGAAAATATCAGAAAATTAAAGGATATCCCATGCTTTTCAAGTAAAGTTTTTTGGGGCCACTTATGCACGTTATCATATCCTCAGCAAATAGCAATAGTTTGACATTTTTCTTTCCAATTTGTATTCCACTGATATCTTTTTGTTGACTTATTGCTCTAGTAAGAACTTCAAGAACTGTATAGCTAGAGTCAACATAATAAAAATGGCAATCTTACCAAAAGTAATCTAGAGATTTAATATAATCCCCATCAAAATTCCAACACAATTCTTCACAGAACTTGAAGAAGCAATACTCAGCTTCATTTGGTAAAATAAAAAAGAAATCCAGAATAATTAAAACAATCCTGAACTTAAAGGAACTTCTGGAAGCCTCTCCATCCCTGACTTCAAACTCCACTGTAGTGCTATAGTTTT
>NW_004949153.1:2010003-2012545 GCF_000317375.1 Microtus ochrogaster | reverse complement strand
GTAAGTAGACAAAGTTGCCGGGGGGAGAATTAGAAAAGTATCTTTTAAAAATGGTGTTGGCATAATTGGATGTCAACATGTAGAAGATTGCAAATAGATCCATTTCTATCCCCATGCACAAAACTCAAGTTAGAATGAATCAAAGACCTCAACATAAATCCATTTATATGGAACCTGATAGGAGAGAAAGTGGGAAGTAGTCTTGAATGCTTTGGCAGAGGAGACCACCTCCTAAATATGACACCAGTAGCACAGAATTTGAGAGCAACAATCAAAAACTGGAACTTCCTGAAGGTGAAAGCTTCTGTAAAGCAAAGGATTTGGTAAAAAGGAAAAAATGACAGCCTACAGAATGAGAAAAGATCTTCATCAATGCCACATCTGAAAGAGTCCTGACATCCAAAATATATAAAGAATTCAGGAAACTAGACATCATTGTACAAAACAATCCAATTAAAAAAATTATATTCAGAGGTGAACAGAAAATGCTCAGGAGAAGAATCACAACCAGCCAAAAAACATTTAAGGAATTGCTCAACATCTTTAATCACTATTGAATTTCAAACCAAAACAACTCAGACCCTACCATTTTACACCTTTGAGAATGGCTAAAATAAAAGTACTGAGGACATCTTTATGTTTGAGAGGATGAAGAGTAAGGTGAACACTCCCCCACTGCTAGTGAGAGTGCAAACTTGTATAGCCACTTTGACAAACAATAGGGCAGTTTCTCAGAAAATTGGTAGTCAATCTACCTCAAGACCCAGGGATACCACTCTTAGTCATATAACCAAAGTACACTCAACCATATAATAATCCCCTGTGCTTAACAATAGCTGGACTTTTTCTTTTTTTATTGATTTTTTATTTTTTTTATCTCCATCCATTGCCAGATGAAGGTTCTATGGTGATATGCAAGATATTCATCAGTGTGGCTATGGGATAAGGCCAGTTCAGGCACCCTCTCGTCTGCTGCCTAAGGAACAAGTTGGGAACATCTCCTTGGACACTTGGGAACCCCTCTAGAGTCAAGCCTCTTGCCAACCCTAAAATGGCTCCCTTAATTAAGATATCTACTTCCCTGCTCCCATATCCACCCTTCCTCCATCTCAACCATCCCTTTCCCCAAAGCTCTCCCCAATCCTCCCATTCTCCCTTCTCTCTCCCTAACTCCCTTACCCCCAGCCCAACCCCACCCTTGTGCTCTCAACTTTTGCCTGGCAATCTTGTCTACTTCCAATATCCAGTAGGATAACTATATGTTTTTATTGAGCTCTACATTTTTCTCTGCTCCCCTCCCTGCCTCTCCAATCCCCCTAAGCCCTCCTCTAAAATACCATGTGCTCCCAAATTACTTAGGAGATCTTGTATTTTTCTACTTCCCATGTAGGTTAGATTTATGTAAATCTCTCTTACTGTCCTCATTGTTGTCTAAGTTCTCTGGGGTTGTGTTGTAGGCTGATTTTCATTGCTTTATGTTTAGAAACCACTTATAAGGGAACACAAGTGATAATTGTCTTTTTATGTCTGGGTTACCTCACTCAAAATAATGTTTTGTAGCTCCGTCTATTTTTCTTCAAATTTCAAGATGTCATTATTATTTTTTGCTGTGTAGTACTCCTTTGTGTAAATGTACCAAATTTTCTTTATCCATTCTTCAGTTGAGGGGCATTTAGATTGTTTTCAGGTCCTGGCTTTGACAAACAATGCTGCTATGAACATAGTTGAACACATGTCCTTGTGGCACGGTGAAGCATCCATTGGATGTGTTCCTAAAAGTGATATTTTTGAGTCTTGAGGAAGGTTGTTTCCTAATTTTCTCAGAAATTTCCACACTGACATCCAAAGTGCCTGTACCAGCTTGCATTCTCACCAGCAATGCAAGAGTGTTCTCTTTACCCCACAACCTCTCCACCATAAGTTGTCATCAGTGTTTTTGATCTTGACCATTCTTACAGGTGTAAGATGGAATCTCAGAGTTGTTTTGATTTGCATTTCTCCAATGACTGAGGATGTTGAACATTTCCTTAAGTGTCTTTCAGCCATTTTAGATTCCTCTGTTGAGAGTTCTCAGTTTAGGTCTGTGCTCCATTTTTTTTATTTGATTATTTGTTCTTTTGATGACAAATTTCTTGAGTTCTCTGTATATTTTGGAGATCAGACCTCTGTCTGATGTTGGGTTAATAAAGACATTTACCCATTCTGTAGGCTCTTGTTTTTTCTTGTTGACTGTGTCCTTTGCTTTATAGAAGTTTTGCAGTTTCAGAAGGTCCAATTATTAATTGTTTCTCTCTGTGTCTATGCTACTGGAGTTATATTTAGGAAATGCTCTCCTGTGCCAGTACATTCAAGTAAGTGTACTTCCCAATTTCTCTTCTATAAGGTTCAGTATGGCTGGCTTTATGTTGATGTCTTTGATCCATTTGGACTTGAGTTTTGTGTATGGTGATAGATATGGGTCTATTTTCATTCTTCTACATGTTGATATCCAGTTATGCCAGCACCACTTGTTAAATATGCTTTCTTTTTTTCATATGTTTTT
>NW_004949153.1:2007928-2009373 GCF_000317375.1 Microtus ochrogaster | reverse complement strand
AGTAAATTTGGAGCTTGGGAACCTTGGGAGAGGGTTTAAGGGGAGGGAAGAGTCACAGTGGGGAGCAAAAAACAATGTAGGGCTCAGTAAAATCAATAAAAAAAAACTATCAACTGAAATTTAATGTCATTTCTTTGATGACAATGTCCCTAGTTTTGATACCATGGGGCTCTATGCTATTCTTCTACCTCATGTAACTAACTTATTGAGTTCTCATAAGTGTTTGCTCTTACTAAGTGACCTAGGGATGGAGTTGCTCTATCCTAAGCTAGAATTCAGTTAGGAAATTGGAATTGCTGTAAACAATGTGGATAGGAGACTTATGATAGCAATTAGACTTGTTTTAGCTGGTAAGGAACTGGCAAAGTGAAGGTCTTCAAAGGAGTTGCTAGGACAAAAAATAAGTCAATAGCCAAGTGAACAGCCCGAAGATACCTTCAGCAATACCAATGGGTATGCCTAAAAAGATAGAAGATACAGTGATGTCCTCTGTGGGCTTGCAGCTTGACTAACATTGAGTCTTGTCATTGTTGACCAACAGGGTCATCATTGTTGAAAAGACTTGGAGAAAAGACTCTCAATCTTCCTAACTCTTTAATGTACCTCCTCAAGTTGGGGGGACCTCCAACCTTAAAATTATTTTTGTTGCTATTTCACAACTGTAATTTTACTATTATTATGAATCATAATGTAAATATTTTTATATTTAAAGGTTTGACAAAAGAGTTGCAACTCACAGGTTGATAAAACCTGGGCTAGAGGAAAAACAGGAAGCATGAGAACAAAATAAATGACTGGACAATTCTCTATCTGTTCATCACCACATCCCACTATAGAAACTTCACAGACTTTAATGTTATTCCACTTCAACTCTCCAGGTTTTTTGCAAATTTTTTTTGGCCAATTTCAACTTGGATGTACAGAGAGAAGAAATTATAAGTTGCTTTGATTTAAACAAGCTGACACAGAATATTCCATCAGCATTGCCTACTAAAGAAGACAGAAAAAAACACACCTGAGACATGTGTGCTCAACTTCTCATTTTGAATAGCTAAAAATCCTCTTATTTTCTGTTGATGCAGTCTTTTAGAAAGACATTGTAATTTGTTGTATTTTAGTTATTGTAAAATTTACATAGAAAAGCTTCAGGTTCTTCATGTGCAATTAAATATGCTCTGAAAATACACACAATGTATAATTAACAGTCCAGTGAAATTGTAAAGTAATTAGACATTACAAATTCTGCAAATTTCTTTTAAGATTGCTTAGGCAGTGGTAGACCATTTCTACTGAAATATAAATGCTATAATCAACTTGATACATTCTATAAAGTGGTCAGTTGTATTTATTACTCCAATTTTCACTGACAATTGTTGCGGGAGGTCCTTCCGCTCCTCCAGCCTATAGCCGCTGAGATACCAGCCCATTGGGGCGTGGTCTCTCTC
>NW_004949153.1:2001127-2007828 GCF_000317375.1 Microtus ochrogaster | reverse complement strand
ACTTCCTGCTCGGCTGGCGACTAGACTCCCTTCCTGGTTGTACAGAGGGCTGACGGTGATCTGTAAGTTTTTTCCCCTTTAAATAAATAATACCCTATTAATCATAATTCCAAACTGCTGTGGCATTGTTTGTGACTTACGCCTACAGACAATAAAAAAATTTGGAGAGTTAATGTTTAACAAAAAAAACCTTAAATTTTTATCAATATACAAAAATCCATAACAATATAAAACGATTGAGAGTAGTGATTATTTGAAGTAGACTCATTTACTGTTTTATCTCTTCATTTCTATATTATATCCCCCTTTTTTATTCAAGAAAGAGATCCTTGAATAAAACTTGGTTATTTAGCTTATTTTTTCTTCAACATGATAAATAGCTTATAACAAATGACCCTAAATGATGGTTAACATCTATAACCCATCAAATTACCAAAAACCATCCATGTTGGGAATGTGAGTGTAATGATCTCTAGATTGATACCTGTTTTCTGTGGTTGCTAACACTTTTAGGAAACCTTAGGTAATTTGGTATAATAGTCAAGTCCAGGGAGATTTAGCTGTATTATTTGTGGTCTAGTCTCTGTACAATTGAAAAGTGCAGAGATTGTCTGAATAATTAGCTGGAGTAGTCTGTGAGAAATATTATATCAGTCAGCAAGCCTGAAGCTGTTCTGGATGAAGAACCCTGAGTAAATTGCAATAGAGGCATACTAAGAGACTGGATTACCTGGACCACCTATTTTCATTGGTGTTTTGTCCCCTTTCTCTAAGATACACAAATTTTCATAGGTATCATACATACTTGCACTAACACAAGTATGGACTGTGGGGTTTGCAAATTCAGCTACAGATTATTTTTTTATATGTTTGAACAGTAAAAGTCATCTGTCAGCTTTATAAGTCCATTTAGGCTATATCACCAAACTGTAATACAAATCTTTATCCATTCATAAGAAAGGATCACATTTAATAATAAATCATGATCCATAAAATGGCAAATTATTTGTTTATATACCCTATCTCCCTTTAAATGTAAACAAACATTTATAAACAATCATTTAGGGGATTTGGTATTTGTTCTGTACAATCTGCCTTCTCTTTTTTGTTGGGTGAAGTGTTTGGGGGTATTAACAGAGGCCTTTCAGGTGGTTTTGGTTCCTCAAACCACATTAGTCTAGAAGGAACCCACAGGTTATCATCCTTTGTAGAAACAAAAGCAGAATCATTTTTCCAAAGCAACATATCCTTAGACCAAAATTTTAAAGTTAAGATGCCTTTAAAGTAAATGTGTTGGTTTAGGTTATCAGCCTTTATAATGAAATGTCTCTCTGTACTTAGCTCATTCAAATTCAAAAATTCAAAGAAAATATAATAATATACATAATCCAGAAAAAATAAATAAATCATAAAGTCTCTATAGCCAACAAGATTTATTATGTTCTGTCTCATCTTAGAGCTGATTCCACATCAAGAGATCAGATTATACATCATTTATCCTGTAGCTTTTTTTTTCCTTCTCCATGTCTGAAATATTTAAGAGGTCTTGCTTGTTCAAATCTGATCTATATTAATATATAAGGAATCCACAGCTGTTTGTTTTCTGTTGAAACAAATCATAACATCTCTATGAATGCAACACTTTGCCCAACTTCCATATTTAAATTAAGAATTTTTAAAAATATATAGTTGATTTAATTTAGCATTTTCCATGATCCAACATATATCAGGGGCTACTGTTTTTGTACATTAGCATTTAAAATAATTGAAAGTTAAGAACACACAAAATTGGATCCAGAGTTCTTATGTATTTTTTTCTGTACATGGATTTATTTTTTAATTATTCTAAACTATCTTTTCTATGACTGTCTATATCTATCTTTAAGTCTTGATGGAGGAGGGTCATTTGTCTATGTGTTACTTTCATTGGTTAATAAAGAAACTGCCTTGGCTTTTTATAGGACAGCAGCTTAGATAGGTGGAGTAAGCATAACAGAATACTGGGAGAAAGAAGGTAGTGAGGCAGATGCCATGGGGCCATCCACCCGGTCAGACATGCTGAATCTTTCACAGCAAGCCACGACCTCGTGGTGCTACACAGATTACTAAATAAGGGTTAAAGCAAGATGTGAGAATTAGCCAATAAGAGGCTGAAACTAATAGGCCAAGCAGTGTTTAAATGAATACAATTTGTGTGTTCTTATTTCGGGTGTAAAGCTAGCTGTGTGCGAGCCTGGCAGGACAAAAAGCAGGCCTGCTTGCCTCATCACTACCAATGGTGCCCAGATGTGGATAACTGAATCCACAGAAAGCCTGAGGAAGCTTGGGAAGGAATAAAGCATGTTTCCTTGGTAGCAGCAATTTCTCAGGTCTGCTCTGCTTGCTAGAGGCAAGCAAGCACTCTCATCTAAGAGAAGCTTCCTGATATAGCTTTTTCTGCAAAGCTTGTAGCTCTTTTAAGAGGTCCTGCCATGAAACACTTAAATGGTATTGATGAAAAGCTGACCGCATGCTTTTCAGTTTTCAGCTGTAGCAGGAAAAAAGCAACACCTGGGCTGTCCTGCCAGGGCAAGCTCTGACTCTTTGAGGCAGGTGGGCCAGCTACAGAGAGAAGACTTGAGTGTTGTTTGTGGATATACTGTTGCAGTTTGCTTGCTGGCAGGGATCTTGAAACGCCATAGAGTTGTGGCAATAAAAATGGCTACAGCTGGTACCTCTGCCATGAGGCTGGAAAGCTAAGGCATGGGCTGGATCCAGTTGTCAAACCCACGGCTTTCATCCTCTCCATATTGCTTAGTAATTTTAAGGCTCATGTGGTCAGAAAAAGAGAGAGATATACAGTAAAGAGAGATTCAAAGACAAAGAAAACCTCGGAATGGTTTATAGTGTGTTAAAAAAATATATGCAGGCTAATGGTTAAAGTTCTTAAAAGTAGAAAAGAAAAAAAAAGGAGTAGTTGGGCGTGGTGGTACACACCTTTAATCCCACCACTTGCAAAGCAGAAGTAGATTGACCTCTATGACTTCAAGGGGCAGAGGTAGATTGACCTCTGGGACTTCAAGGTACGGTAGCACACACCTTTAATCCCAATGCCTGAGAGGCAGAGACAGGAGGATCTCTGTGAGTTCAAGGACAGCCTGATGATATACAGAGTTATTCCAGGACAAAGATATACAGAGAACCTGTCTCAAAAAATAAAAGTAAAAATAAGTGAAATAGAGGTTAAAATAAAGCCGCACAAAAATGAAAAATACACAGAGAATCTTGATACTGTATGCTATTATGCTCTCTTTGAATTGTTTGAATGCTGAGGGAGGAGCAACAGCTACTAAAAGATATTTGTTTATAAATGCTGCTGAACTAATCCAAGAAAATACCTTGAATTCAAAATTTGGATCTAAGGTTATGATGCTTTGAAAAAGTTCTTCTTTTGTTTTCACAGAGGATGGGATCGTGTGGATTGCTTTTATCCCAATATGTTATGACAAACCAAGCCCTCTTGAAAGGTTGCTGTGAACACCTTCAAACAATTACTTCACTCAACCGCTGACTGAGATAAACCCATCACACAGGGTATACCATGAAAGACCTAATTAACAGCACCCCTATATAGTATGAAGAAGTTTGGAGAGAAATAACTATGTACATATTCCCAAATATTGTTTATAAATGTTCTTTTACATTTAAAGGAGGATATTATATAGAGATGAGTAATTTGCATTGGTATATATCTTGATTTATTGCTACAAGTTTAAGGTCAATTTTATTATATATATATTTCTTATCTTGATTAAAGTATTATGATTGTGTAGTTCATTTAAAAATGTAATGTATAATTAGGAAATATAGGTTGTTAATGGATATTCATGAATAATATTTAAGCTTGTAGTCATGTTAGATTTTCTAGATGTGCATAGATATATTTCAGATAGGCATTCTTCATATCTTTCAAAGACTACAGAATATTGCAATTTAAATATTTTAATAACTTAGGGCTTGTCATGATAATGAGACATGTCTGCACCTGACAGCACTAGCTACTTCCCGAGGAAGATGGGCATCAAAGAGGTTCCTTATGGAGTTCGATAGCCATTTGGGCAAGAAACTGCTCTTGCCTGGACTGATGCATAGACTGGACACAAAGAACCCACAGAGAGAGGACTGTTGAACTTGCCTAAAGGTGATATGGTCTTTCAGGGTTCTTGATTTATGAAAGAGTCTATGAGACATTCTGCAGGACACAGCAGATAGTGACTGAACTGTCTTTAAAATTTCCTGTTTCATGGAAAAGTCTGCTGGATACTGTGGGCCTGAAGCCTGAAGACGGATGCCCCAATGGTACAGAAGAACTTTGGGTGACTGTCCAGATGACAAGATGTCTCTGTCATTTCTAGAGTTTTAGAAGTTGCTTACTTCTTGTTTACTTAGGGAATATTATATCTTTCTGGAGTCTTTGATAGAGTTGAAGAATAGATAGATAGATATGGTATTCCTTAGTTATGATAAAAGCTAAAATAGATCTAATTATTGTCATTGTAATTCTTGCTTGATAACTGTTTTGTTATATGTAATTTTACTATGTTAAAGTTAAAGCCTGGCTTTTTTGTTTAAACGGAAAAAGGGGAAATGATGGAGGAGGGTCATTTGTCTATATGTTACTTTCATTGGTTAATAAAGAAACTGCCTTGGCTTTTGATAGGACAACAGCTTAGAGAGGCAGAGTAGACAGAACAGGACACTGGGAGAAAGAAGTTAGTGAGGTAGACACCATGGAGACAGCTGCCATGTCAGACATGCTGAATCTTTCCCAGTAAGTCACCACCTCGTGGTGCTACACAGATTATTAGAAATGGGTTAACCAAGATGTGAGAATTAGCCAGTAAGAGGCTAGAACTAATGGGCCAGGCTGTGTTTAAAAGAATACAGTTTATGTGTTGTTATTTCCGGGCTAAGCAACCCATGGAGGAGCTGGGTGGCAGGAACACAGCCTGCTGTTCCCACTACAAAGTCTATATACATTTTACAACATACTTTAATGCATTTATATTTTTTCATGTGAACCTGTTATTTTGGATATGTATAAGCTTTTCTGTCTGTATAATCAAAATCTTAAACCTACTATGCAGCTTAATTGAAGGTTGCTCTCCCAGCTCAATTATGCAGGCAGCTTCCAGGAAAGATGTCCCTTTAGCACTGCTAGCATGAGGAATTTGATACTAGGAAGCAACATTTGGCTCTGCTTTTGTGAGTTTAAAACCTTTTAAAAAGCTTTTTCTTGTCTTACATGGATACATGTGGCTGGATGTTAAGCACCATTACTAGTCAGACATTTCTTCTCCACCTGCATCTCCCTAATAACCACAGGGAGACTTTGCATTATTATGATAGCTTCGGTGGTAGCTTAAATTGTTGTAACCTTTTATCACTGAAATGAGTGCATTTCTATTAATTAAAATAGGTTTGTTTGTTTGCCTCATATACATAATGTAAATCCTGCATGCTCTGTTTCTCATAACTTCTCTTTACAACTCTTCTTTCTTCTTCCCAGAGTTTTCTCTGACCAGAAATCCTGCCTAGCAACTGACAATTCAGCTTTTTATTAAACAAATCTCAGTAGCACATGTTCACAATATAGAAATCAATATTCCACAATGCCTAATGAAGAGAACACAGAGTGGTACTTACTCATTTGCTTCTTGTGGCTTGCCCAACTTTCTTTCTTTTATCATTCTCCAGTCCAAGAGTGGCATAATTTCACATGGTCTAGGTCCAACTACATCAATTATAATAATAAAAATGACCCTCAGATTGCCTACAGGTAAATCTAATGTAGGCATTTTCTCAAATAATATTCTTTTTTTCTAGATCTGTCAAGACTTGTGTAAAGTTGACACAAAGCAACCAGCACACAAACTTCAGAAACAATATTTTAACTTATACTACAAGCTCTTCAATTCTACCAAAAATTATAAAATATATGATACAGTTAGATTTTATAAAACATTAGATGAGTTATTTTTTTTACAAAGGAAGCTACATGATAATATGGAAATGACATAAATATGACAACAGTATATGAAGAATTTACAATATGTAATACCAGATCTGATGAATTGAGTCCAGTGAGTTACAAAGCTTCAACACATGTTAAATACCTTATAAGCCTAATTTGAAATTTCTTTTTATAAAATAAAATTCTATCAACATTAAACATTTGTCCTCATTTTCTGCATAAGGAGGTGAACTAATTTACAGAATAAACCATATTACTACCACATGAATCTCTTTTATAACAATTATTATTGGATATACACAACTTTTAAACAATATCAGGTAAATTTTCATTTTATTATGTTAAAAGCCCTTTTCCCAGTTTACATTTTGAATAATTTTCTGTTTAAGAATATTATATAACACTGATCATGAGACACTTGAGATACATTTGGAAGCAAATCAAACTTACTTTCTAATTTGAAAAATACATATTTGTCAGTAATACAACTATTCTCATGAAAAATATCACATAAATTGTTGAGCCTTCCAGGAACATTTTAAGATACATGTTTACAATGTATCCTTGTCATAATAAAACACTTTTCATTATTTTTGAGATTACAAACCGAGTTGAACTAAGACAAAATATCTCACAAATGTACAGGTATTGTGAAACATAATTTGTCAGTCAGTGCTCCTTTTTTTTT
>NW_004949153.1:1993767-1995552 GCF_000317375.1 Microtus ochrogaster | reverse complement strand
TGGCGTCAATCACTTTCATGAAGTCAATCTTTTCTACTTCTTCTTGATTAAGGTGTTCATGTCCTCCCGTTGTGAGGTCGCTGGTTTCTGGTGGCTTTATGTTGCTTTTCAGATTGTTGGGTGAATTCTTGCATTAGCACCTGCCCATCTCTTCCTCCAATTGCTCCCCTATGGATCTTCTTTTACAGGATCAGGTCTCCTTGCCTACTGATGTACCTTCCCAGTAATGGCTCTCCCCTGTGATGGCTCTCCTGGTGCTGAGATCAGATTTCCATGCCCAATGATGGCTCTCCCCAATGCTAGCTCTCCCCAATGTTGGCTCTCCTGGTGCTGAGATCAGGTCTCTGTGCTGGTCGGGTAGCTCGTAAACAAAGCGCCTACCTTGCTTGGTGCAGGTAGGGTAGTGAAACAGAGGAACTCCCGCCTGCTTGGTTGCCCTGAGGATTCAGACCCAGCACCCAGACAGGCTGAGCTGGGTGATGTTATGTGCCCAAAGAGAGCAGGGGTGTCGAGGTGGGGAGGGTTCTGGATGCAAGCTGGGTAGGATAGGAAGAAATAAGCAGTATGCAGGGAGTAGAGGCCCTGCAGAGAGCCCAAGAAGGATAGGGGGTTGAGGAACTTCTGAGTTCCCTGTCCAGGGCTGGTTCCACGGGGTCAGAAACTCACCCCAATGTTGGCCCTCCTTTCACCGAGATCAGGTCTCCGTGCTGGTCGGGTAGTTCGTAAACAAAGCGCCTACCTTGCTTGGTGCAGGCAGGCTAGTGAAACAGAGGAACTCCCGCCCACTTGGTTGCCCTGAGGATTCGGACCCAGCACCCAGACAGGGTGAGCTGGGTGATGTTATGTGCCCAAAGCAGTCAGTGATCTTTTAAGTAAAAAGAATATTCTATGATAGATAAGGTCATTTTATTATAATCCTTAGGCCAGATAAATATCAATTTCTCGTGATTCTCATGCTTGCTTTTCATTAAGAAAAAAACATTTAGGTATTCTTTAAATTTCATCAAAAAGACATTTACTTTATCATTTTTATTTTGAATTTTAATAAAATAATGCGTTTTCCATTGTTGAAATTAATTTCAATGTTTTGGTACTTTACAAAAAAATTTTAAAAAAATGAACTAACATTTTTTCTGATTTTATGACCCTAAAAACTTTGTCTTTGAAAAGATTTTTGCCACCTCTTTGATTTTAGTTCCAGCAGCAATTTTTTTTAGAAATATAGCTTCACAATGAAAAATATTACTAGAGTGTATTATGTTTATTAAGAGCATTTTCTTTGCACATTTTCTTTAGGTAGATTATGAATCTATAAGAACCAGTTTATGAAGATGCTTGACCTATTTAGTGTATACCTTTAGTCCCAACAATAAGAGGCAAAGAGACTCTCTGAGTTTCAGGCAAGTCTGCACAGCAAAGTAAGTTTCAGGAAAGTTATACCAAGAAACATTTCTTAAAAACTAATAGATAAAAAATATCGGGGGACAATATTTTGAGAACTGTTACATTAAACATTTTAGGCATAAGTTAAGGAAGGAATAAGTTTAAAACTGAATTTTTAATGAAGTATAACTGAGAGAGAAATAAATTGAAAAATCTATGAAGATATTCATATCTCAGGCATCTATTAGCAAATACAAATATTCTATATTGTAAAAGTATAAGCTTATGCTATATAACCTCTAAATTACATATTACCATTAGACAGTCATCCAACAAGTTTATAGTATGCAATGGGTCATCATTCTCTTTATTTTTATAGGTGTTTAAATGATGATTGAGAAA
>NW_004949153.1:1990946-1993402 GCF_000317375.1 Microtus ochrogaster | reverse complement strand
ATATATCTTTAGACTATTTAAGAAAAAAATTGTTCTAGCAAATTGTCTCATAGTGTAATGGTGCTTTCTGCCAACCTTACCATCTAGTCTGCATTTCTTTACTTGATCTTGCATGCTGGAAGACATGAGCCAAGTCCACAAGTTGTACTCTGAGAGTCCCATACATTCCATGACATGCAAGTTTCTCCCAAGCAAAGTAATCAATCAATCAATGAGAAAGGTATGAGAGTATACATACATCACCAAATAATAATGACTTGAATTCACTTAATTAGAAAATGTATATACTGTTACCTTGAAGAATTACACATATGTAAAAAGAAAAAAAGAGGTGCTGTGTAATAATGCTTTTGTACCCTGTAAAGATTTGTCACTTTTATTGGTTTAATAAAATGCTGGTTGATTAGTAGCAAGGCAGGAAGTATAGGTGGTGCTAACAGACTAGGAGAATTCTGAGAGAATAAAAGGCTCACTTAGTCTACAGTCATGACACAGACACAGAAAAAGCAAAATGACAGTGCCTCAGTGATAAAAAGTACCAAGCTCATGGCTAACATAGACAAGAATTGTGGCTTAATTTAAGCTGTAAGACCTAGTTAATAATAAACCTGAGCTAATAGGCAAAACAGTTTATAATTATTATAAGCCTTTCTGTGTTTTATAGGGACTAAATGGCTACAGGACCAGGTGGGACAGAAAAAAAACAAAAAGAAAAATTTATTTTTTTTATTATCGCTATAAGATTTTAAAAAGGTATTTGAAGTTTTTTAATAGGTAGATAAATTAAAAAAAACTATGTTTGGGTTGGCTAAAAATCATGTTTTAATAGATATATACATTGAATACATTCCATAGCATGGTAAAATAGACATTATGTAGTACATTTATCATTTCTTTAGAGTAAATTTTTAAAATTACTTTTTAAATATAATATGTGCATGGTTGTTTTCCTCTAATCACCTTACTGTGCAATAAGTGAGAATTTCTTTCTTTTAACTATGATTTATTGCCAAGTAATAACTTTTCAAAACTTAGCCCATATCTATTCTTCCATACTTTTAAAATATTCACTAGAATATTCTCTGATTCTATAAAATGTACTACATTTTGTGTTTTACATGTGAATGACAACATGTGGTACTCATCTTTTTTTGTTTCATTTAAAAAAATGTGACAACAAATCCCTCCCACATTATAGTAGAAAAGAAAAGCTTTCAGTAGAAAGATTTTGTTCATTGGATTGAGTAGAGATCTCATATTTCAGGTGGATTCATTCAACCATGGTAGTTAACAGATCATCTCTGGGAAGCTGGACTCATATTAAGCTATGCTAAGATATAGGAAGAAATATTTCAATTATATTCTGCAATTTTTTTCCTCAGAATCCCTGCCCCCAAACCAGAAGCCAAATAGGGTTCTAAGACTTCCCAATTTAGAATGACTTATTTTTTTCTATTACTTTTCTTTGTATGCCTTCCTTAACACTTTGTGTTTTCCCCACTAATATGTTGGTTTCATAATATCTCTAAATTACCCATCTTACAAACTTGTGGCTGCTTGTCAACCATATACTTGACCTTCATACCCATGGAAATTGCATGCATTTTTTTTGGTTTCCTCCATTTACCTCTTCTACATAGCTTTTGAAGTTTATAGCTTGCCTTCCATTCATTTTCTCCTTTAAGTCCTAGTAAAATTATGTTTGCACTTCAATTTGATTCCACTCCTCAATTCTTTCATTTCTGAGACTAAGAACTCAAAACAGGGGCCTGATCTGTGTATTTAAGTATATTAACAATTGTAGAATTGGATTATTTTTAAAGATAAATAACATTAAACTATGCATACATTCCACTTAT
The DNA here is from genome assembly GCF_000317375.1 of Microtus ochrogaster. Classification (NCBI taxonomy): domain Eukaryota; kingdom Metazoa; phylum Chordata; class Mammalia; order Rodentia; family Cricetidae; genus Microtus; species Microtus ochrogaster. The sequence continues at coordinate 1,991,543 of NW_004949153.1, read as the reverse complement.
ATTCATTCATTCTTCAATTGATTTGAATTTTTTTCCAGTTATTGACTATTGTGTAAAGTGTTGCAATGACCAAGGTCTGCTGTGTTTATTACTCTAGCATTGTAGTATATCTTACAGCTGGATCTGGTTTTGGATTTTTTTGTGTGTGTATTTATGTTTGTGTCTGGCTATTTGTCTGTCAATGTGTGCATTCTCTCCATAATTATTATATACCTTTTTCAGATATGTTCCAGTTTTTGGATGATACAATAATATTTTTCATCATAGTATATATATCTTCTTCACAGACCTTGAGAGAACAATAATCAATGCTATATGGAAAAACAAAAAAAAATCCAGGATAGCAAAAGCAATGCTATACAATAAAGGAACTTCAGGAGGTTAAATTACAATCCCTGATTTCAAACTCTGTTACAGAGCTACAGTAATGAAAACAGCTTAGTATTGGCATAAATACAGAGACGTTGAACAATGGTATCAAATCAAAGACCTGGATATATGTGTGTGTGTGTACATATATCTATATCTATATCTATATCTATATCTATATCTATATCTATATCTATATCTATATCTATATCTATATCTATATCTATA
>NW_004949153.1:1988060-1989886 GCF_000317375.1 Microtus ochrogaster | reverse complement strand
ATCTCAAAGTTGTTTTAATTTGCATTTCCCTGATTGCTAAGGAGGTTGAGCATGACGTTAAGTGTCTTTTGGTCATTTGAACTTCTTCTGTGGAGAATTCTCCGTTCAGTTCAATGCCCCATTTTTTAATTGGGTTAATTAGCATTTTAAAGTCTACTTTCTTTAGCTCTTTATATATTTTGGAGATCAGACCTTTGTCTGTTGCAGGGATGGTGAAGATCTTCTCCCAGTAAGTAGGTTGCATTTTTGTCTTAGTGAAAGTGTCCTTTGCTTTACAAAAGCTTCTCAGTTTCAGGAGGTCCCATTTATTCAATATTGCCCTTAATATCTGTGCTGCTGGAATTATATGTAGGAAGTGATCTCCTGTGCCCATATGTTGTAGAGTACTTCCCCCTTTCTCTTCTATCAGGTTCAGTATGTTCAGATTGGTATTGAGGTCTTTGATCCATTTGTACTTGAGTTTTGTGCATGGTGATAGATATGAATCTATTTTCATTCTTCTACATGTTGACATCCAGTTATGCCAGCACAATTTGTTGAAGATGCTTTCTTTCTTCCATTGCATACTTTTAGCTTCTTTATCAAAAATCAGGTTCTCATAGGATTGAGGGTTAAATTTAAAGTCTTCTATTCGATTCCATTGGTAGACTTCTCTGTTTTTATGCCAATACCAAGCTGTTTTCAATACTGTAGCTCTGTGATTGAGGTGTGTGTTGTATCTTATCTGTTGCTTTCATTGGTTAAGTAATAAAGAAAACTGCTTGGCCCTCTGATAGGGAAGAATTTCAATAGGCAGAGTAAACAGAACAGAATGCTGGGAGAAAGAAAGCTGAGTCAGTGAGTTGCCATGATTCTCCCACTCCAGACAGACGCAGGATAAGATCTTCTCTGGTAAGCCACCTCATGGGCCACACACATTATTAGAAATGGGCTAGTCCAGGTGCGAGAGTTATCCGAGAAAAGGCTAGATATAATGGGCCAAGCGGTGTTTAAAAGAATACAGTTTCTGTGTAATTATTTCGGGGCATAAGCTAGCCATGTGTGTGGCCGGGTGCCGGGGATGCAGCCCCGTCGCTCCTACTACAACAGCTCTGTAATAGAGTTTGAACTCAGGTATGGTAATGCCTCCAGAAGTTTTTTTATTGTATAAGATTGTTTTGGCTATCCTGGGTTTTTTGTATTAGTCTCTTTGTTATTAATATTTATTCAGTTTTTCTAACATCCAATCATGTTTTCAATAATATTTCATCTTCTTGTTTTTATGGGGTTTCTTACAATCTCTGGCTGTTCTAGTTTTTGAACAATCTAAGTTTTAAGAAGTAATTCACAGGCATTTTATATTCTAACATTTTGCAGTATGGAATTTTCTTCCATGAATCCTCACAATGAGACAATGTGAGACCTGTCTCCTTCTATTTTACATTACTTTCTGGTGCTAGGATTAAAGAAATGGACCCCCCCCCCGTTGTAATAGCTGTGGGCTGGTTTCCTGGCACCCCAGCTCCTGGTCCCCTGGCTAGCTTTAAACCTGAAATAACAACATACAAACTGTATTCATTTAAGCACTGCTTGGCCCAATAAGCTAGCCTCTTATGGGCTAATTCTCATATTTTGCCTAACTAACTTTTAGTAATCTGTGTAACACCAGTCTTACCAGGAAAGATTCAGCATATCTGACATGGCAGCTTGCTTCATCACATCTGCCTGGGAGAGGGGAGCATGGCCTCTGAGCTCACTTCATCTTCCTCCCAGCATTCTGATCTGTTTACTCCTCCCACCTGTGTTTTAACCTATGAGGGCCAAGCAGTTTCTTTATTTTTTAACCA
>NW_004949153.1:1972130-1986416 GCF_000317375.1 Microtus ochrogaster | reverse complement strand
CAACAACTCTCTTCTTTTTTTTTTGTTTTTTACTTTAAGAACTTCAACTTTTAGCCTGCACATATTTTTAACACACTGTAAATCATTTAAAAATTTTCTTTGTCTTTGAATCTCTCTTTTTACTGCATATCTCTCTTTTTCTGACCACATCAGTCTTTAAATTACTGAGCAATATTGGTAGGATTAAAGCCGTGGCTTTGGTGGCTGGATCCAGCCCATTCCTTAGCTTTCTGTCATTCCAAACTTGTGGCTGAGGTACAGGCCAGAGCCACGTCCAGTGTCACAAGTCTACAGTGTTTCAAGGTCCTTGCCAGCAAACAAGCTACAACATTCAAATGCTCTCTCTGTAGCTGACCTCCTGCCTCAAAGAGTCAGAGTTTGCTCTGGCAGGATGGCCCACAAAGCTGGCATTTTAAAACAGCTCAGCTTTTTTTCCTGCTATGGCTGAAAACCAAAAAGCATGCATTCAGCTTTTCATCAACACCGTTTAAGTGTTTCTTAGCAGGACCTCTTAAGAGCTGCAGGGTTTTGCAGCTATAGCTGAATAAGGAAGCCTCTCTTAGATGAGAGTGCTTGCTTGCCTCTGGCAAGCAGAGCAGACCCGAGATATTGTTGCTACTAAGAAAACATGCTTTACTATATTCTTTCCCAAGCTTTTTCAGGCTTTCTGTGGATGCAGTTGTCCACACGTCTGGGCACCATTCTGTTGTGGGAGCTGTGGGCCTCTTCCCAAAGCCCGGCTCCTGGCCGCTTGGCTAGCTTATGCCCTGAAATAACAACATACAAACTGTATTCATTTAAACACTGCTTGGCCAACTAGTGCTAGCCTCTTACAGGCTAATTCTCATATTTTGCCTAACCCATTTTTAGTAATCTGTGTGGCACCAGTCTTACTGGGAAAGATTCAGCATGTCTGACCTGGCAGCTTGCTTCATCGCGTATGCCCAGGAGAGGGGTGCATGGCCTATGAGCTCACTTCCTCTTCCTCCCAGCATTCTTTTCTGCTTACTCCTCCCACCTGTTTTAACCTATGAGGGCCAAGCAGTTTCTTTTTTTTTTAACCAATGACCTTCCACCATCACCCCCCCCATCTTTATGGTTAACTAGTGTGGTTGCTAGGTTTAAAGGTATGTACATGCAACCACTGCCTGACCTGTGAGGATGACTAATATGGCTGTTTTACACTGAACGTCAGGCAAGTTTTATTTATTAAAACATAAATAATAGTACCACAATGACTATATTATCTGATCTCCCTAATTCTTAAAATCTCTATTTCAGGGGACACCTACCATCCATTCTCAATAAATTTGTTTTATCCATGGTAGTATAGAAAAATAGTGGTAGCAAACCATAACTTTACAGTAAATATCTTTTCTCTAGAATATGTTCCTTAGAACAATTCCTTTGGTCTTATGTTTCATGATCTATGCTTATTTCCTTTATTAATTCAGTACAGTACCATTCCTTCCCGCAGTGAAATTACATTAATTTAATTAATTTTACATAATTAAGACACATTTTCTGTTCTATTTCATAGAAGCTACTGAATGTTTTCTTGTCATTTGATTTTGTTTTATGGAAAGTGAGATTCACTGTTTTTTCATTCACTCTTTGCTATGTTATATTTTTCTGCAGACATATTGCCATGTATTTCTGATACACTCATATAAAGAATACTTCTATTATCATAGGAAAAAATTTCATGCTTCATCTGCTCTACTTTCCTTCTTTCCATGTTTAGTGTTTTTTTTTTTTAATTATCTATTATCTGGAACTCATTAAGTAATGATGACCATAGTGTGACTAGACATACTTTCCTGTACTTAATTAAAACTATTTGTGGTGATGTGACATGCAGTTTTGGGATTTTACTTTTTATTAGGTTAACCTAAATTTTTATGAATTCCTTTTTCATGCCATGCCCAGCACATGTTAAAGATCTCTCATTTAAAGGAAGTAACCAATATATGTCTCTTAACTCTGCCAGGTTGTTATTGTTAAGTACATTTTACTCAGAGATTGAACTTATTTTTTGTTTTATTGTGTCTATTTAAAATTATGTGTTATTTATTCAAAGATAGGAGATATTATAATGAAATGAACTGAGCATACATATATAAACCTTCAGAAAATAAATGAAAGCAATCTTGATTTACTGGCAACATTAGGATTAATATTTCTTTCATGCATGAAATGCTCTTAGATATATAGAGTGAAACTGAAAGGGTAGATCCTTAGCTTCATGACTAAATAAGTATATAGTATATAAAATTGCATGATATAAGTGATTAAGGGGAAAGGATTGTAGAAATAGTGTCTAGAAAATAATATCAAATAACTATATAAAGAATAAAAAACACCATCTTAAGTTTTATTTACCTGTATTTAACATGAGATATTCAAGTGATAAAACCAGGAGGTACAACTTAACTCCATCTGCATAAGTCACTGTAAGCATTATAAATATTTTCAATTTTAACTTTATTAGATCTATCTAAATGAACCAGTGATTTTTACAAACATTTGAAGAGATCTTTCAGGAAAAAAAAAAAAACTTGAATAAAATTTGTGGAATATTAACATTGTTGAATTGTCTCATGGCCACTTACAATCATTTTTAGAAGACTACAACTGGTGAAAAACGAAATATATCCTATTCACAGACATAATATCATCAAGTATCATCCAATCACCAAAATGTTGTTATGATATAATCTGTTGCTGTTTTCCTGGACGTGTCTCCTTTAGAGGGTATGACTATTTTGGTTTCTGATATAGTGCCCCAAGATAAGACCTTATTTTCAGAGTGTATTTTAAAACTGCTAAGCACCAATGCTTAACATTACAGTTGACTGATGTTAGCACCAATTTACCCAGAGAAAGAATTTGGTCACATCCTTCAATATAGTTAGAGGAATTTTAAATATTTTTGGCAATTTTCAACATATCTGAAAGCCTAAAATTGTTTATTTTTGTAAATTTCTTTAAAAATAGAACACTCAGTTTTTTACTCCTTACTGACTTCCAGGCCTTACACTAGCAAAAAAATAAAATAAATTTAAAATAAAATGAAATAATGTTTCATTAAAATCATTACTTTAAAAGAATTCATGATTTGCTCTATTACATAGAAAAAGCTTTAAAATGACTAAATGATGTATCAATCTAAGTTATTTTAAATAGAATATGTGAACAATTTTGAAGATTCAAGCAAATCACCAAAATAAGTAACACTAGCAGCAATGAACAATAAGAAATATTTGAAACCCAAAAATAAAGCTATGGTTTTAATCATTACAATATCACATTTTAAAAAATTAATTTAAATATAAATATAAAACCAAGGAGATGTATTGTATAATAATCAATCAAGAGATACCATACTTTAGATGCACACAAATTTTTAAGTTAACAAAATAAAACAAAGTTACTTATAATTATTTTAAAAAGACTTAAAATTCATGGTTATACTATCAAAAGACATGTCATAAAAATTCTGAGTTAGGATGTATTAAAGAAATTTCTACTGAGGCAAAATCTTCCATCATTAAGACATTGGACAGTTTAAAGGGAGCTAAAACAATTCATCCTTCAGTGAATCTCTTTGATTCAGTAAGTAAACAAAATTAAATAGCTTCAGAAACTTCCAGAAAATGACCAGATTAATAGACTTCTTTTATTTTATATCCTTTTTAAAATTAATCAATTTATTTTTTTAATTTTTAATGTCCTTTTCTCTTTTTATATATCTATCCCAATCCCTCTCCATTTCTTAATCGTAGGTAAGAAGGGAGGAGTCCTGAGAGACACTCTCATACTAAGCTTAGGCTAACTGAATAGTGTACACAGAAGGATGCATGAGAATATTTTCAAATAGTAAGACAAATATAACATTAGTACTGAAAATTTCTATAGTCAGAAGAGCAATCATGAATAAATTATGGAAAAAACATATTATTTAAAGATAAGCAAAAATCTATTAGTAGTTGTCAGTAGAAGACCAACAAAATTGTTCAGCAGGTAAAGACTTTTGCTCTTAAACTGAACTTTGATACCTAGGACCCACATTCCAGAAGGACAAAATCAACCTCCAATCTCTACATGTGTTTTATGGTATGTGATCTCTTTCTCTCTGTCTCTCTCTCTCTGTCTCTCTTCCTTTCTGTCTCTTTCTCTCTCATACACACACGCACATGCAAACACATACATACACAAATAAATATAGAAGTTCTGCAAAAAAAGATGTTGTTAGTTTGCCAGTCACATGCAACACTTATAAGATATACCAAAATGTTACTAATATATTTTTTGAAAGAACAAATAATAAAAACTCAGGAGAAAATAATGAATACCAGTAAGAATAACCACAGAAATATGGATAGAATTTTGTTTGTAACTGTTATATAATCAACATTTACAACTGTGTTTTTGTGGACTTCTAATGTACAAATATAGCTCCCATATAGTCACAATGGCAGAAAGGAGAAAGAGCAGGAAAGAAGTTCATCAACTGTAAAAATGGCTACATATTATAAATGTTTAATCGGTATTATTGTTATCTAAACATTTTTGAAAGAAATGTGGTTCAAAACTTTTAGAGCATTTTAAAGTCAAATACTTTAATATTAAGGATACCTTTCATGAAAGCTCAATTAAAATACTGTAGTGTGATATATGTCTATGTTATATTATATATATATATATATATATATATTACAAAATTGTATGAATAATTTAGAGGAGAAAAATATAGGGTTATGCAAATGAAATGAAGATTTCAATAAAAAGTCAGATTGTTACAAAATAAATTTATAAAACACAGATACAACATTTCACCCCTGGATAAGGAGCTATTTACATTTTTTAGCTACTGGTAGAGAAATGATCAGTTTTCACTTAATGTGAATCCTAATAAGTTGACTACAATCCAATGGAGGCCATATCTCTGAGAGCGTTTATGGATTACAGATTGCCCATGCTAGAAGAAAAAAGAACAACATTTGCATGGGAAAATGATGTAGGATTCCCCTCTGTATGCTGTGAATACCATTGGAGAGTACAGAAACAGTTTTGAGCCTATAGCAAAGCAAGACAGAACAGAGCTACACAGGGAAAACTAAACTGAATGCTGGGAGAAAGAAGGCAGAGTCATAGAAGCCATGGAGCTACCAAGAGAGACAGACATGCCAAAACCTTGCTGGCAGGCCATGTGTATCATGGTAAAGTATAAAAGAATAGACATTGGTTAATTCTAGATGTAAGAACTAGCTAGCAATACGATTAAGTGATTGATCAAGCACTAATTTAAATAATATAGTTACTGTGTGTTTATTGCAGGACCAGGCAGGACAGAAACCTCTTACTACAGGAAAATGGATGCAGAACCACTTAGGTAATAGGGAGTGAATACCATCAAAACACCTTGTTAGAATATCTCAAAATTTTGTTCCTGTGTTTTTAATTAAACTTGTTTATCAATCTTCCTGTTGTTATGTAAAAGTCATACAGTTTTTATTACTATTGCCCTGAAGTAGAATTTGAAATCTGGCATGGTGATACCTCTGGAAGTTCTTTTATGGCTTTAGCTATCTTGGTTTTTTTTTTTGTTTGTTTGTTTGTTTGTTTGTTTGTTTGTTTTGTTTTTCAACATGAAGTTGAAAATTGTTCATTCCTAGAAAATAAAGAAGTGTCTTGGGGTTTTGATGGGTATTAAGTTGAATCAGTAGATTGCTTTTGCTATTTTTACTATGTTACTCCTACCAGTCCTAGTAATGGGAAATAAGGAGTCTGAACCTGATATCTGCTATGTAACTAAGCAAGGCTTTTGTTAGAGATATTGTGACAGCAATTATGTCACAAAACCTCAGACCTACAATTTTTCCTGCCTTCAAGATTTTCTGGGTAAAAGTGGCACAGATCTTGTGGAAGTTACCAACCAATGACTGCTTCAATTTGAGATTCATGCTATGAAATGAGTACCATGCCTGACACTGCCTGGAAAAAACAGTAACCAAACACCTAGTATTAAGCAAATCACTACTGGTAAAAAAGAAAAAAAAGTCAACGAAATGATTTATAATAATTTTCTGCTATACTAATAGAACAGAGCTTAGCATAGGTGCCATTAGCGAGGCTTCATTCAGATACTTATAGGAACAGATAAATTTGTGATTTTAAATGTGACTCCTCTGCTCTCAGCTTCTAATGGCAGTTGCTATGTCTGCATGCCATCATTAGGTCTAGTTCAGAGAACCCTGTAAATGACAGGGATGAAGAATTGCAGGAACCAAATGGGTCAAAGACACCACAAGAAGACAGCTTAGAATCAATTAAGCAAGGCTTATATGAGCTCACATAGACTGAACTAATAATCAGTGGGGCTGTATAGGTCTGTCGTAGGTCCAATGCATATTTGTTGTGTATCTTGTTGTCCTTATGGGATTTCTAACAGTGGGAACAAGGGCTGCCTCTGATTCTTTTGAATGCTTTTGAAATACAGTTCTCCTACTAGTTTCTCCTACTATCCAGTCTTTCTATGTGGGTATCTACCTAGCCTTACTGTAATTAGTTTTGCCATGTTTGGTTGATTTCCCAGGGAGGTCTGCACTTCTTTCCAAGGAAATAGAGAAGGGGTGGATCTAGAGAAAGGGGTGGGGGAGAGTGACTGGATGAAGATGATGGTTGGAAATTTAGTCAGTATGTAATATATGAGAGAAGACTAAATAAAAATAAATAAAAAGTAATAAAAACTGTCAGAGAAATAATAAAAGAAAAAATATATGACAGTATCTTAGTTACTTTTTTATTGCTCAGATTAAGACCATGACCAAAATCTACTTATAGAAGGAAGAGTTTATTTGGGGTTTACTGAGATTCTGGTAGGATAAGAGTCCATCACTATGATGGAGAGGAAATGTGGTGGCATGCAGGAGTGGCAACTGCCATTAGAAGCTGAGAGCTGAGGACTCACATCTCAAATCACAAACAGGAAGAAGATATAACAAATGCTAGGAATGGAACAAGTCTTCTGAGATCTCAAGGGCATGCTTCCTAATCCTCCCCAGACAGATTCATTAACTAGGGACCAAATAGGTTCAAACATCTGAGCCTATGGGAGACATTCTTATTTAAAACAGCTCATACAGATACACGCTAGATTTTAAGATAAGCTAGGTTGAAGTAAAGGATAGAAAATAATATGAATTAAAGAAGTCACTAAAGATGTGGAAATAGCTTTAGAAATATTAATATCAGTCAACAAAAATATGTGAGAAAAAAATTGCTATTAGACTAACTGTTGGTATAAAAGGACAAGCCCATCTGTTTGATGTAAGATTTATTAGCCAATGGTGGTGGTGGTAGTGAATGCCTTTAATCACAGTATTGTGAAGGAAGTGGAGGCAGATCTCTGTGCGTTCATGGCCAACCTGGTCCATACTACCTAGTTTCAGGACAGGCTCCAAAGCTAGAGAGAAACACTGTCTAAACAACAACAACAACAAAATGTAGATCTTCAGTCTTTCAAAAACAGAGCCCAATGTATACTAAGCAAAGGCGAACAAGAATAGAATAAAACTCAAAAATCATCTTTGAAAACTTGAATTTCAGTGATTGAGAAATGGCTCACATTCTCATTAGATAAGTATAATTCTTAGAGAATATAAGCATTAGAAAATCAATGTAATATATTTATAGAATAAAAAGAATTGAAAAAATGTTATCATCTTAAATTCCTCCAGGGAGAAATCTATTCCAGTTTTTTTTTTCTTTGTGCTACTATAAGAAACACTACAAAAAATCAACTTGGAGAGGAAATAGTCTATTTTGATTACAGGAAACAAATGGTCATCAAAAGAATTTGGGGATGGAATTTAAGGCAGGAGCAGGAGCAAATCCATGGACCAATACTTTTTATAGGCTTGAATCCATAGTTTGCTCCCCTACTTTTTAAAATAAAACCCATGTCCACTTGCTTAAGGATGGCATGGCCAGCAGTGCAAAGGACTCTCCCATATCAATTAGCAATTAATACCTTTCAGTGGTGGCCAAAAGTCAGTTTAATCTGGATAATATTTTAATTTAGTTTTTACTTTTCCCATGTGGCTCTAGGTTTATGTCAAGTAGACAGCTGCTAACACTTAGGATAATGATGAAATTCAATAGCTACATAGGGATAATAGATTCAAAAACCTAGGAATAGATTAAAATTTCTCAACCTTATAATAAAAATCTATGAAAAATGCACAAAGGGATTAATGTTCAATAACAAAACACTGATTGTTTCTAAATAATTGGAAGGCCAAAATTTATAAGTTTATTTTCACTCTTGTTGACTAACAATATTTATAAAGCTATTTCCACAAAATTTGTTTTGATAAAAATCACTGCTATTTCTTCCATCCTATTGCTCCTCTACCTCCGACTTTTTTATCTTTGAAATTTATCTGCTCTTGAAACAAAAATGTTGAACTACCTGAAATGGTAATTCTAATCTGGACACATACAAAATGACCAGTTATCACACACTAGAATATACAAATACATAAAGCAAATAACTTTCTTTATAAGCTTACTGTCTCAGGTACTTTCTTACAAAAACAAGGAGCTGCACAATACAATGATATATTCTGTATTTAGGAGATATTGTTGCTATTTCAATTTCTACTCTAACATATAATACACGTATGTCAGTGATTTTTCATATTCATTTAAGTATCTATAGTTTTTATAGAACAAAAATTTATTTTCTTCAAAAAATAATATCAGCTTTTTAACCAAATATTGTTAATATATATACTAAGGCTCATATAACAGATATTAAATGTTTACATAGTGACTGTATGACATTATAAAATTTTCATTTTATGCACAAATTTAGTTGCAAAATATAAGTAATGTAAAAACCCTGAATTATCCATGCAGGCTACTTTTCTGACTTAAAAATATGCAAGGAGTTCTATCCCAGTTTTCTTGAAATTTCCACTTGCACCATAGATCCTTTATAAATTCCCATCTGCTTGACAATACAATCTGAACACACATTTCAAAGATAGCATCAATATATGAGAAAGATTGCATAGTGTTTGTCTTTCTTGATCTGGGTTCAATCACTCAAGTCAATATTAAATATCCTACCAACACACTTGCAAATTTCATAATTTAATTTTTGTCTATAGTTTGATAAAATACAATTGTGCATATGTACCACATTTTTACTAAATATTCCTCACAAAATGAATATGTAAGTCTTTCCCTTGCCCTTACTACTACTGAAAAAAAGAGCAGCATGGAAGAACATGTGTCCATTTTAAGAAATAGTGGGCTTTGGGTATATATTAAGGAGTGGTACTGCTTTGTCACATGATATTTCCATATTTTATGTTTTGGGTGAATCTTCAAACTGATTTCCATAGTAACGGCATTAATTTTGACTTCTTCCCACACTGAAAAATAGATTCTCTTTCCCATTATTGCCAACATTTATTATCAAATTCCTTGATGATAGCCATTCTAAAATTGGTGAGATGTTACTTGAAATAAATTTTAATTTTATATGCATGTTAACTAGAAACTGCTTAAAAATAGTTATTAATTCTTTAATCTTTCTTATTTCCAAATCTGTTATTTTCATAGAACATCTGCTGAATAATAGTTATTTGGTGTTTAATTTTGCATTAGTTTTTAATTCTGAATATTAAAATGTCCTTGTGTGAAGTATGGCTGGCAAATTTTCCCTCTATTCTGTGTGCTGTCTGTTGTTGATAATTTCTTCTGCTGTGCAAAATTTTCTTAAGTTTATTTAGCTCTACCTTGTGTTTCATGGCTCTAGTTCCTGTGCTACTGGAATTTGGTTTAGAAATTCTTGTCTAACCCAATATTTTGAGAAAATTTTTCTACTTTTCTTTAGTATTTAAGCATTTTAAGTTTTAAAGTAAGGAACTTTATATGACTAATCACAGAACACATTTGTCACACTGAACTATTTAGGGAAAGTGATTGTAAAACATGATTTTGCCTGTATGTGTGTGACAAAGGGGTCTGTAACTTGAAAAATTTAACTTTTCCTTATGTTTAAAAAATATACCAAATCATTCTATTATAGTGTAATTATTTAATATGTAAATTGTATTGCTATAAATAACAAGTATACTTTCAAAAATATTAATAAATTATCATATTTCTTCAGAAAAAAGTTGAAAAGAAAGACTTTTTTGGTATTTGGATTGAGAATGACTTTTAACATAGCATATTAAAATGCAAAAATGTAAGGAAATATGATATTATCAATACACATTCATATACTTACTAAAAAAAAACTGGAAAATTAAATAGCAGCACATTAAAGCTTCCTGGAAATGACAGAATTATAGATGCTTTCTTAAACACAAAATATTTGAATACTCACAAAATATTTTGTCAATTAATAAACACAAAGCATCTTTTGTAATGTGTAATTAACCCATTAAGCTTAGAGCACTAAGGTTATCTAAAGGAAATATTCCTTTCCAATGACATTTTCAATTCTTTTTTCTTTTCTTTTTCTTTTTTGTCTTTGAAGAAAGAAGTAGAAGAAAATACCAGAAAACTGAAAGATCTCCCATGCTTTTGGATAGGAAGGATCAACACAGTAAAAATGGTAATCCTACCAAATGCAATCTATAGATTCAATGCACCTCCCATTAAAATCCCAAAGCAATTCTTCACAGAGCTTGAAAGAACAATAGCCAAATACATATGGAAAAACAAAAAACCCGAGATAGCTAAAACAATCCTATACAATAAAGGAACTTCTGGAGGTATTACCATCACTTACATTAGGCTCTATTACAGCACTACAGTAATTAAAACAGCTTGGTATTGACATAAATACAGAGACAATGGCCAATGGAATCAAATTTAAGACCCGGATACTAATCCACACACTTATGAACACCTGACTTTTTACAAAGAAGTTAAAATTATACGATGGAAAAAAGAAAGCATCTTCAACAAATGGTGCTGGCACAACTGGATGTCAACCTGTGGAAGAATGAAAACAGATCCATATCTATCATCATTCACAAAACTCAAGTCCAAATGGATTAAATACCTCAACATAAATCTGACCACACTGAACCTGATAGAAGAGAAAGTGGGAATTAGCCTTTATTGCATGGGGACAGGAGACTACTTCCTAAATATAAACCCAGTAGCACAGACAATAAGAGCAACATTAAATAAATGGGACCTCCTGAAACTGAGAAGATTCTGTAAAGGAAAGGACACAATCAATAAGACAAAAAGGCAACCAACTGAATGGGAAAATTCTTCAACCCCACATCAGAAAAAGGACTGATCTCCAAAATATATAAAAAGTTCAAGAAAGTAGACACTAAAATTCTAAATAACCCAATTAAAAAATGGGGTACTTAACTAAACAGAGATTTCTCAACAGAAAAATTTCAAATGGCCAGAAGATACTTAAGGACATGTTCAATTTCCTTAGCTATCAGGGAAATGCAAATCAAAACAAATTTGAGATACCAGCTTACACCTGTCAGAATAGCTAAGATCAAAACCACCAATGATAGCTTCTGCTAGAGAGAATGTGACAAAAGGGAAACACTCATCCATTGCTGGTGGGAATGCAAACTTATCCAACCACTTTAGAAATCAATATTTAATTATTGCAAGGAAGATGAATCTTGGTGACACAAGGAGAAGGCTGACATTTTTCATTTACACACAGGAAACATCAAGAACAGGAATTAAGGCAAAGATATATGTACCCTAAAAGCTCATCCCTTGTGATGATGCACATCTTCTAGAAGGATGTACCTACTGAAGGGACCAATACCTTGTCAAGCAGCACCCTGAATTAGAAAACAAGTATTCAAATACATGAGCTTATGTAGGCTATTTCTCATTCAAACAAGTCTTTGCCTTAATTCCTGTTCTTGAAATAATTAACTTTATTTACATTGAAATATAAACCAATTTAAAATTTTAATACTTAAACTTGCTTTGAGTCACTGTGTTTATCACATAAACCAAAAATATTTAGTACAGTGACTACATAGAAAGATTTTAATGAATTATTTGCTCCTGTAAATTTCCTTTTGAAAGGCATTTTACTGCATCAAAAATATTTCATATTACATCTTCATTTTTATTTACAGTGAAGTATTTTCAAATTTTTCTTTTAATCATTTTTATTTAAAAGTTTGTATGTTTATATGTGTTTATTTAAAATAAATTTTTACAAACTTTTACAACTAATAATTTCTGTCTTGTCATGGTCTTCTTTACTTATTCCTTGTCCTGGTTGCTAATATTTATTCTATTATGACAATAAAACATTCCTTGCATTAAGACTTCTAAAAACTGTTGAATCATGCTTTCTGTAATTCAATTTGGTTCACTATGGAAATCACTTAGGTACATTTGAAAGGAAATTGTTTTATTCTCTTTATTGAAATTATTCAATTATGTCTATGACAATTTTACAAATAATCATGGAAGAGAATGCTTGATGAACAAGTGAAACTAGCAGGCATGTATATATTAATTTTGAGGTCTTATTAAATTAGTTTTTTTATTATTTATTTATTTATTTTTTGAGACACTGTTTCTCCGTAGCTTTTTTTGGTTCCTGTCCTGGAACTAGCTCTTGTAGACAAGGCTGGCCTCGAACTCACAGAGATCTGCCAACACCGCCCTAATTTTCCCATTTATTATTTTATTTTTGATTGATATACTTTGTGTTCTAAGTAAATCTGTCTTCATCACTGGCTTTTATTTCTGCAGACCTGGATAAGACATACCTCAATTTCTTTTGCCAACATTTTCCAATGCAAAATTGATAGTTTCAGAAATTATTATAACTAGAACTTTTAGGTGCTTTTTATTCATGTGTATTTTTACCCATTTCCATTCTGACATTTTTTTCTTTGACCTAAAAAAAGGTGTGTCCTAAAAAATTGTATATATCACCATTTGTAAAATGCAACCTGAAAATTGCATCTTTTGTTTCTTTTCATATTGTATGTTTATTGTTGGATTTGTATATCAACTTTTGTTTTTTAATATATGCCTCATAGTCATTTCTATCTTTCTATTTAACATTTTGTTTTATTAAACTGAATTAATATTCTCCAATGTGACATTTAGATTGCTTTAATGATTGCTCAGTGTTTTTTTACCTTTTTATGTTAATTCTGTTCTCTTATAGTTTTTTTACTAATGATATTATATATTTGTATTAATTTGTGTTGTATAAAAAACAATATTACATCATAATTGTATTCCTTTTCTCAAGTTTTGTGTTCTGATTGTAAAACCTTATGTTTTCATAGAGAATAAATAATATGAAGATATATTCTTACAATTATTTACTCTAAATTATGTTTTACAAAGAAACACAAATAGAAGAAAAGGAATAACTCATACCTTTTGTTACATTCACATTCTACTTTTTATCTTTGTTTCTTTCATGTTTCCTGTGTATTAATGTTAAAGACTAGTATAATTGCATTAACTCGATATAGATTTTGCATGCTCATTTCCACTATGCCATTATTGGTTAATGTATTATTGTATTTTTATATATTATGGGTACAGTATTATACTGTGCATTAATTAAGTAATATGCTTTGACTATTTTTATAATTGCATTAGTCACTTTACTGGCTCTTCTGTTGTTTTTGTATGAGAATTAAATTATTCTATATAATAATTTTTATTGAGCCAAAACTTTGTGCACTATTTCTTATAAAACAAGTCTTCTAGCATAAAATTTCTTTCTAATATGGAGGAGCCTGAGTCAGGGAGCCAATGAGTTCATTGAAGCTACACTGTAAAACATGACAAGAAACCTCTCAAAACCAGAGAAAATCATGAAATGTTATTCCTAGTATTTTGTTTATAAAGGATTATATGTATTCATTTATTACATTTATTTATGTTTCTTTGTAGGAATGTATATGCTTATGGTGGTAAAAGGACAACTTGCAAGAGTAACTTCTCTCGTTCCAAAATTTGGGTAAAAAGAATGAATCTCATGTCCTTAGAATGGGTGACAAGCTCCAACTTTTGTCACCTAACTAGACTTTACTTTCTTTTTTTAAAGATAATTTTCTTTGATGCAGAATTCTTTTTGAAGAATTAGGGTGCTTAATTTTTGGTGCTAACTTTTGCTCTCTATAGTTTCAGAAAGAAGAAACAGTAGTAGGTGATTTTTGCTTTTTATTTTTAAAAACTTAAGTTTTCCAGTTTTCAGTATATATATCTTTTCATAAAATAACA
>NW_004949153.1:1970210-1972030 GCF_000317375.1 Microtus ochrogaster | reverse complement strand
TTTAAAAAAAAAACAAAAAAAAAACAAGAAATTCAAGCTTTCTGTTAGAGTCTTAGAATAGATTTTATTCTTTTGTAGTATAGCTCAGACTTTGCCCTTAAGCACTTCGAATTTTGGAAAGAAGCACTTCTTTCCACCAGTACTAACTAAAGTCAACTGATTACAAATGTTAAGCATATCCAAACGTTTTCTTTATTGAAAAATCTAGATTGATTTCAATATATTTCTGAACATTATTGCCTAGCTGAATTGACAATATTATTGAATCATTAGCATCTACTACTTGTCACCTTATTGTATGTATCCTGACAAATAATAGTAATAATAAAGTCTGATTGCCAACTTGCATGAGGCAAGTACTATATATTACAGAGATTGATCAAATTTTCTCTTTCCAAAGAGAAAATACTTTTTCTGGTATAACCTGTCTTAAAACTACAGTTTAAAATTAATAATACTTAATTATTATAATTTAAAAATCACCATATTTTATAACTATATGATAAAATAAAAGAGGAAAATAAAAGATATCATATTTATGAACATACAGATAAATACAAAATATGAGAGAGATACACATCATTATTTCTGACTAGCCATATGATTAAATAGTTGTTTCAAATCACCTTTTCTCACTTGTCCTTCCACATTCCCCTATGCATCAGCTTACATGTTGGTTTCATAATGCTGATTCATAATATCTACTGCTGAAACTTTTACTTACAAAGCATTTAAGACTTACTTATCATGCCTGAACGGAGTAATAACTTTCTATTGATTAAGTTATAGGTCATAGTGCTATTGAAGGTACATTAAGGGGTCTCTTGAATTCTAGAGTTTCTTTGTTGTCTTCATTGTCCAAATATACTGTAATTACCCTCATATTAATCATGCTAACTCTCTCAACATAGTATATTTCTTCTTTGATTGCTGATTTATACTCACACAGACTCAAGATTGTTTTGGTGGCAGTGTTAATTTCTAGTCCAAACAAATCATTTTGTTTCCTTGTGGATTGAATTAGTTTCTTTAAAGGTACTCTTTGGATTTAAATTAGCTCAATGTCGAGAGAAAGAAATATTTTGCTGATGAATCATTAGTAGTTATGGTAAGTGAGGTCATTCTTATTTTCATGCATTGATGTCTGAATGTTAGTAGGGTTTCAAGCATTGGGTCATACCTGGTTTACTGAGATTAATGTCTTTTTTTGTATTATCATTTTATAATACTAGATTCAGTTTTTAATATTCTTTTGAAAATTTTATTTACATTTGTAAGTGGTATGTACTTTGTTTTATCTGTGGTGCCATGGATTTTTAGTATATATGTTATCCTAGACATACTATATGAGTCATGTACATTGTTTCCTGTTCCATTTTAAAAGACTTTGAAAAGATCTGTTATTATTTTTTTCTATGTTTTGTGCCATTTACCAAAGATGTCACAAGAACACACAGACACTTTCATGAAGCAGGAACCCTGAAGTATCACCTGAACTTTAGGCAAATTCAGCAGGCATTTCTCTACCAGTCCTGCATGTCCAGTGAAGCAGTCTAGGCAAGAGCAATTTTTTGCCCAAATGGCTAAGGAGACTCTTCAATCCCCACCTTCTTCTCGAAGTAGCTTGGTGCTGCCAGTTGCAGATACGTCTCATTGTCGGGAAAGGTCCTAAGTTATTAAAATATTTTAAATGCCATATCCTGTAGTCTTTGAAAAATAGGAAGAATGCCTATCCTTCTGAAATGCACATCTAGAAAATGACTACAAACTTGACTATTACAGAGATTATCTAATAACCTATATTTCTTAATTATATATTA
>NW_004949153.1:1968614-1970110 GCF_000317375.1 Microtus ochrogaster | reverse complement strand
TGGATAGTGACAGGTTTGTCACATGTAAAAGACAAGCATTCTTTTCTTAAAAGTTTCATTTGGAGAATTTATCCCTAGATATAGATACATGTGTGTGTGTGTAATCTTATATGCTTTTATTTATTTATTTAATTTTCAAAGCATAGAACACATGTTCTTTCTATTTCTCATAATTTTAGAGGATGTAGAAAATAAAAATTAGAATTGCTGTCTTATAGAACCTTAAGAATTTACCACAATCCTGGGCTTATTAATAAACAAATAAATGTTTGTTTGATAACAACTTGACATATTTAAAAAAATATTTTCTTTCCTTGCAAATCTAAAGTTCCATAATATTGTTTCCCAGTAGGTGCTTCATGGTGTAAGGTATTTTGGCAGTTTTGAACTTATTTCTCTTTTCATTGAATTTCCAAAAAAAGGCAATTTGAACAGTATTTCATTGAAAGTAGACTTTCTGTCCTTGAATTACAGGATGCCCTAAAACAATCATTTTCTTTTGCAGATGCCTAAAACTTATTCTCTGTAATATGTAATAAAGATTCAAAGCCCTGGAACCCTGTTCCTCGAAGAAAGATCACTGACTGGTAGCTGACAGAATAGGAAGTATCATGCTCACCTCCAGCTGTCTGGAAGCCAGATTCCCTATTTATAGTCTGTGGTTGGTGATACGAAATGAAAATATATTTCTTATATGACAAGCTATCACAATTTTTAGCAAATTTAATAGATATACTTGAAAAATTGTTAATTCTTTTATTTTATATCCTGAAGATTATATGTAAACAACTTACATATTTGAGTTTAAGAAATAGGTTTAACTACATTTTCATTTTTAAAAATCTTTTTTATTATTATTTATATATGTATATGTGTGTGCTTGTCATATATATGTGAACTATGTACATGAAGGATGTAAGGAGATCAAAAGAAGCCTCAGACACCTTGATCTATAGTTATAGATAATCATGAGCCTCCATGTAATTGATGAGAATGGGACCTGCAACCACATATTCTAAGAAAATAAATTTCCAAAGTCATATTTATTCTTGTTGCAGTAGTGAAATACTGACACAAATTTAAAGTGATATTTTGAAATTTTTTAGAAACTTGTTATTCCTTTACATTATATTTTATTCATCAATTATATGTCCTTCATGTTTACTCATATTATCTTTGTCTTGAGTGAAGCTCAAAAGTTAAGAACAAGTAACAGATTTATTGACCTTTTAGTGATGTTATATTTTGTAAAACCCATCTTTCAAACATTTTTAAATGCCTTCTAGTTATTTTCCCTAAACTGTGAATGATACTATTTGTTATATTTTAGTCATCAGAATACCTTTAAAACCTAATCATGAGCTAAACACCTATACATATGCCAAAGTGAATTGGGCAAAAGTTGAAGAAGACTCAAATCTACTCAGATAACTACAAGTAACTAAGGAAAATATACACACTGAACATTTTATTTCTAGGAATATATATATATATAT
>NW_004949153.1:1956918-1959734 GCF_000317375.1 Microtus ochrogaster | reverse complement strand
CACACAGACACTTTCATGAAGCAGGAACCCTGAAGTATCACCTGAACTTTAGGCAAATTCAGCAGGCATTTCTCTACCAGTCCTGCATGTCCAGTGAAGCAGTCTAGGCAAGAGCAATTTTTTGCCCAAATGGCTAAGGAGACTCTTCAATCCCCACCTTCTTCTCGAAGTAGCTTGGTGCTGCCAGTTGCAGATACGTCTCATTGTCGGGAAAGGTCCTAAGTTATTAAAATATTTTAAATGCCATATCCTGTAGTCTTTGAAAAATAGGAAGAATGCCTATCCTTCTGAAATGCACATCTAGAAAATGACTACAAACTTGACTATTACAGAGATTATCTAATAACCTATATTTCTTAATTATATATTACATTTTTAAATGAGATATAAAATCACAATACCTTAATCAAGATCAGAATTACATATACATATAACAAAATTTACCTTAAATTTATATCAATAAATCAAGATTTATATGAATGCAAATTATTCATATGTATATCATATCCCTCTTTAAATGTAAACAAACAGTTTTATACAATATTTGGGAATATGGGCATAGTTATTTCTCTCCAAACTACTTTCTGCTGTATGGGGGCACTGTTAATCAGGTATTTCATGTTGTTTCCCGTGTGCTAGGTTCATTTCAGTCACCAGTTGGGCAAAGTAACTTTTTGAGGGTGTTCACTGCAGCCTTTTAGGAAGCCTTGGTCCATGAAACCATATTCAACTGGGGGCAATCCACAGGTTCTCATCCTCTGTGAAAACAAAAGAAGAACCTCTTTTCCTATTTTGAAGTCATGATTATACATGTTGGTTTAGTTTATCACCCCATACAATGAAATGTCTCCCTGTACTTAGCTCCTTCACAGTCAAAAATTCAAACCAAAGACCAGAAGATCTGTCCTTCTGGAGGGGTGAGTGTGTGCCTGACTGTCAGCTGGCTGGACACCCCGGAAAGGGAACTCACCTTGCCCCCCAAGCACCCTTTTCCATCTGCTGGGTCATAGGACCCCCAACTCAGACTGCTTTGGGACTGAGGGTCTGGGGACAGAGTGGTGAGGGCAACTGTTGCAAGAGTTTCTTTTTTTTCCTACTGATCCTGCACCCAGCAAGCCTGCCCTTTTGTCTGTGAGGTCCCTGGCCAGCAAGTAGCCCAGATTCTGTACCAGAAAATCCATCCTTCCAGAGGGGTGAATGTGTGCCTGACCAACGGCCAGCCAGATACTCCATAAAGGAAGCTCAGCTTGTCCCCCCAAGCACCCGTTTTCATCTACTAGGTCATAGGACCCCCAACTCAGCCTGCTTGGGGCTGAGGGTCTGGGGACAAATGTTAAGGGCACATGCTGCAGGAGTTTCTTTGTCCCTCTGAGGCTGCACCCAGCAAGTGTGCCCTTTTGCCTGTGAAGTCCCTGGCCAGAAAGTGGCCCAGATACTGTACCAGAAGATCTGTCCTTCTGAAGGACATTTGAAGGAAGAGATGGGCAGGCACCAATACAAGAATTCCTCCAACAATCTGAAAAACAACATTATAACATCAGAATTAAGCAAACATACAACAGGAAGACTAATCCAGAAGATATAGAAGAAATAGACTTTAAAGATAAACATTATACAAGTGATAGATTCCCTTAAACATTATGTGAAAAACTCCCTTAAAGAAATGGATGACAAGAATAACAAAAAGTTTGAAGAAATAACTAAGTCCCTCAAAGATACCCAAGGAAACAAAGAAATATCAATCAAACAGGTAATGGAAACAGTCCAAGACTTGAAAATTGAAATGGAGTTAATGAAGAAAACACAAACCAAGGGATGACTGGATATGGAAAATCTGGGTAAATGAACAGGGACTACATAGACAAGTATAACCAACCGAATACAAGAGATAGAAGAAAAAATCTCAGACACTGAAGACACTATAGAGGAAATAAATACAATAAATACAGCAAATCCAACAAATTCTTAACATGAAATATCCAGGAAATCTGGGACTCCATGTAAAGATGAAACCTAAGAATAATAGGGGTAGAAGAAGGAGAAGAATTACAGATCAAAGGTCAGGAAAATATATTCAACAAAATTATAGAAGAAAACTTTCCCAACCTAAAGAAGGATATTCCTATGAAGGCACAAGAAGCTTACAGAATACCACATTGAATGGATCCAAAAAAAAAACCCTCGCCATATAATAATCAAAACACAAAACATACAGAATGAAGAAATATTAAAAGCTGTAAAGGAAAAAGGATAAGTAACATATAAAGGTAAACCTATCAGAATTACAGCTGAATTCTCTATGGAAACCATGAAAGTCAGAAGGTCTTGGAGAGATGTGCTGCCCACGTGATAACTGCATCCATAGAAAGCCTAAAAAGCTTTGGAAAGACTAGAGGAAAGCATTTCGGTTTTCAGCTGTAGCAGGAAAAAAAATGTGCTGTTTTAAAATGCTGGCTTTCTGGACCTTCCTGCCAGGGAAAACTCTAACTCTTTCAAGCAGGCAGTCCGGACTATGGAGCTATGGACACACTGTTGCAGCTTGCTTCCTGGCAAGGACTTTCAAAAGCCATGGGAGCTTTTGAGTGTTGTTTATGGACACACTGTTGCAGCTTGCTTGCTGGCAAGGACCTTGAAACACTATGGAGTCGTGGCAAACAACTCCATATTCCTTAGCAAATTAATGTGGTAAGAAAAAGAGAGATATACAGTAAAGAGAGATTCAAAGATGAAGAAAACCTCTAAATGGTTTACAGTGTGTTAAAAATATATACAGGCTAAAGGATAAATTTCTCAGAGGAAAAGAAAGAAAGAAAGAA
>NW_004949153.1:1955213-1956818 GCF_000317375.1 Microtus ochrogaster | reverse complement strand
TTCAATGGTATATGTAATAATTTGGGGGAAAAGGATGTGATATAATTATATTATAACCTTAAAAATAAAACCAGTATGTCAGATAATAGTTTGCAAATTTAAAAGAACTGAATTGATGTATTGGCATACTACTATCTATTATTATTATAATTTATGGTGATTTTAACCCTTGATAATGGGGTCTCTGGACATGTCAGGATGCAGCTCACGGTATTCTGGAAGGAATTGATGTTTATATTGTGTATGTTATCTACAACACCTCAGTGATTATATCATGAATAAGCTTTGAACTAATTCAAAAATTTAATTTCCTAGTTATAAAAATTCCCAAATGCTGGGTTTTGGTGGCATACACCTTTAATTACAGCACTTTGGAGGCAGAAGCAGGTGAATCTCTGAGTTCAAGACCAGGCTTGTCTACCAGAGCTAGTTCCAGGACATGTCCCAAAGTGACAGAGAAACCCTGTCTCAAAAGAAAAAAAAAAACAGAAAAAAATCCCCAAATTTATACTTATTAAAATAGCTAAAACTTTCAGACAAGGATTTCAGCCCCTCTTAATCTCAGTCTTTTTTCTTATATGGTTTCAAGATAAAAATGAATGAATATGTTAACCAAGCTTCTATTGTAACAAGAGATGCCCCAACTACTTCTTCTAAGCTAAATATATACAGAGAGAATAGATATCATAGAGTTAACACCAACAAAACAGTCTAGAAAGGGGTTTAAATCATTTTTTGTATTATAGTCCATCAAATAAAACTGCAATGTTATATTTTTTGAAGACTAAGCAGAACTCTTTGCATTAGTTATTCATCTCTAGCTCCTGTAATTCCTATTGATTTCATGTGTTAGGAGAATGCCTCAAATCAAGTGGATATGTGGAAGATAGTGATTACATTTGAATTTAGCCAACTGAAGTGGATTCACAATAAAACAAATTCATGTGCACATAATATTAATATGCATATGAATGTAGAAGAATTCAATTTAAGAAAGAGCAAATATTAGTATCTAAAAACATACATATCTATGATGCATTCTACCTTCTTACAGAGATAGCTTGGCATAATGCACAAATTTACACATTGAGACACACTCTCCAGTGTTTTATGGAATGTAGTTTATATATTTATCAGACCCTAAATATCCCTCAAGATATTTCAAGCTTGTACTGCATTTGGTTCTGTCTCCTACATGGGACCTCATGTTGAATAGATGGCATCTTAATTTGTAGAATATCAAGATCTTTGACATATATAAAATAATATGTTCTCTCTGTTTTTATTTTTTGACAATATAGTATTTAGTTAAAAGTATTGGATTACTAAGATCTGCCCAGTAATTTTCAAATAGATAACAAAGCATGACTTCTATGTTAACAACACAAGAACACACACAAATATAATCATTTCCTTCTATGAGTAAATACAATCACAAAACAAACATACATTTCATGTGCCTTTTGTCAGGTCTGTTTTTTTGTTTTTTTGTTTTTTTGTTTTTTTGTTTTTTTTGGTTTTCCGAGACAGGGTTTCTCTGTGGCTTTGGAGCCTGTCCTGGAACTAGCTCTGTAGACCAGGCTGGTCTCGAACTCACAGAGATCC
>NW_004949153.1:1953788-1955113 GCF_000317375.1 Microtus ochrogaster | reverse complement strand
TGTCCTGGAACTAGCTCTGTAGACCAGGCTGGTCTCGAACTCACAGAGATCCACCTGCCTCTGCCTCCCGAGTGCTGGGATTAAAGGCGTGCGCTCTGGTTTGTTATATAACATTTTTATAGTGATTTATTTTTTAAATAGTTGTAAGTAACAATACTTTGTATTTATAGTGCAAATAATTGTAAAATACCTTTTCTTGAAAAGCAAATAGCTGACATTTGACTGGTGTCATACATTGTGTTGAAAACAGACACAGTGTGGTGTGAAATTCTTTTGAGTCATAGTGATAACTATTATCACAGATGGAAGAACAGGGAAGAGCAAAGATATATTGCCAAAAGACTTTCCTAAATGTATGAACCTAAAGAAAACAAAATTCAAAAATTTTTAACCAAAGTGAAAGAAATAGACAGACTGCATATTTACATAATAATTTTGCTTTATACTATGCATCATTTCTTTTTAAATAGTTTCATAAACACTTTAAGTACATATATAAAACCATAAAGAGAAATACAGGAAATGTTATTAGTTATGTAATTAAAGTGAATAGATTACATTTTAACATAAAAATTATCTGTATTTTTCAGATTATCATGTTGCTTCTATTTAGATATATTCACTAAAACTTGGTTATTACTACTGATACAATTTTCTTCATTAGTCATTGCATTTGTATGTGTCTTTAGCCACCAATAGCATATTTTGAATGCTTTTACTTTTGGTGTGCACAAAATTGCCTTATACTACTCTAATACGTTAAACTTAGTATTGCTAATGAAAATTAATCAGATTTATAATTATATCATTAATTGAATTATTTATGATGATAAATATGATTAAATATATGGCCTACCCTAATTCATTGATAACTTATTGTTTTTTGTTTCAGACTATTTTTTCTTATTAAAATTTATAATATTAACATATGTATGTGTGGTAGCTAATAATGACGGCCAAATTGACAGATATAAAGAAGGAGATTCAACTGAGGAATTGTCACCACAGATTTGGCAGAGGAGCGATTGTTTATAGATACATTCTAGAGAAGGGTTTAGCTCAGAGATCATGGTGCCATCTCTGGGCAAGAATTCCTGAATTATGTGTGGAGGCTAGCTGAACATAACTTAGGATGCAAGCTAATAAGCATTATTTCTTCATGATTTCTGATATAATTCTTGCTTTCAGGTTCCTACTTGAGTTTCTGCCCTGATATTCTTTAATAATTGACTATACTTGTAATTGAAAAAAACATTTTTCTCCCCAAGATTCTTTTGTTCACTGTATTGTCAATGTAGTGGAAACTAAATTATAAATTTTAAATA
>NW_004949153.1:1950341-1953688 GCF_000317375.1 Microtus ochrogaster | reverse complement strand
TACTGAGCCACATGGCTAAAATAGATCAGAATAATGGGTTAATATAAGTCATAACAGCTAATAAGAAGCCTGAGATAATGGGCCAATCAGCTTTATAACTTATAGAGATCTCTGTTTGATTTTCTTTGGGGCTTGATGGCTGTGGGGTACCGGAAAGGACAGAAAACCCCAGAAAACAGGCCCCCTTCATGTTACAGAAACTATAAGAACATGGATGCAAGCCCAGACTACTATAATAAGCCAAGCTTTCTTTCACCATCAATGTAGAACAAAAAAAAGGTATTCCAAGATAAAAACAGATTTAAAAAGTACATAGCAACAAACCCAGCATGTAATAGAAATAAAATCACAACCCAAGAAAGCCAACAACACCCACAATAACTTAGACATCTTAAAACCCTTCACAAGCACAACACAAAGAAGGGAAACACACAAACTATCACCAAAAAAAGTAACAGGAGTTAACAACCACTGGCCATTAATATCACTTAATATCAATGGTCTCAATTCAGCTATAAAAAGGCACAGGTTAAGAAATGGGTACAAAAGCAGGATCCAACATTCTGATACTTACAAGAAGTATACCTCAACCATGAAGACAGACATTTGCTCAGAGTAAAGGGTTGAGAAAAATTTTTCAACCAAACAGACCTAAGAAAAAAGTGGGTCTGTTTATAGTAATTTCTAACAAAAATTGACTTCAAACTAAAATCCATCAGAAGAGATAGAGATGGACAGTTTATACTCAAAACAGGAACATTTCATCAGGATGAAGTCTCAATCCTGAATATCTGATGGAGGAGGGTCATCTGTCTATGTGTTACTTTCATTGGTTAATATAGAAACTGCGTTGGCCCTTTGATAGGACAGAAAATTAGGTAGGCAAAGTAAATAGAACAGGATGATGGGTAGAAGGTGGTGAGACAGACGCTATAACTCTCCTCTCCAAGATGGACACAGGTTAAGATCCTTCCTGGTAAGCCACCAGATTGTGGTGCTACATAGATTATTAGAAATGGATTAATCAAGATGTAAGAATTAGCCAGTAAGAGGCTAGAGCTAATGGGCCAAGTAGTGTTTAAAAGAATACAGTTCCCATGTAATTATTTTGGGTAAAGCTAACTGGTGGCTGGAAGCTGGGAGGTGGGAAGCGGCCTGCTGCTCCTACTA
Organism: Microtus ochrogaster; assembly: GCF_000317375.1. NCBI lineage: Eukaryota > Metazoa > Chordata > Mammalia > Rodentia > Cricetidae > Microtus > Microtus ochrogaster. The sequence goes on along the minus strand of NW_004949153.1, from coordinate 1,952,518 downwards.
CAAATATCTATACCCAAATATAAAAGCACCCACATATGTAAAAGAAACATTACTTGAACTCAAAGCATACATCAACCACAAACTAATAGTAGGGGACTTCAACATTCCTCTCTCACCAACTGACAGATCAACCAGACAGAAATCTAACAGAGAAATAAAAGAACTAATTGAGCTAATGAATCAAATGGACTTAAAAGACATCTATAGAACATTCTACCCAAATAGGAAAGAATATACCTTCTCTTATCTTCTCATGGAACCTTCTCTACAATTGATCACATTCTCAGTAACAAAGCAAACTTCCTCATAAAAAAAATTTAGTAAACACCTCTGTCTTATCAGATCACCATGGAGTAAGGCTAGAATGCACCAACAATTCTACCCTCAGAAAGCCTACAAACTCGTGGAAACTGTACAGTCAAGTACTGAACCAACTCTGGGTCAGGGAAGAAATAAAGAAAGCAATTAAAGTCTTCATTGAATTCAACGAAAAGAAGACAAAACATACCTAAACATATGGGACACCAACATAAAACCAGTGCTAAGAGGAAAGTTCATAGCACTAAGTGCCCTCATTAAAAAAGTATTAAAGAAAGCTTACATTAGAGACTTAACAGCCCAGCTGAAAGCTCTAGGAAAAATAGAAGCAGACTTATCCAGGAAAGTAAAAGCCTGGAAATAATAAAACTGAGGGCTGAAATCAACAAAATAGAAACACAGAAAACAATCCAAAGAATCAATTAAACAAAAAGCTGGTTCTTTTAGAAAATTAACAAGATTGACAAACTCATATCCAAACTAATCAAAAGGAAGAGAGAGAATGTACAAATTAACAAGATCAGAAATGAAAATGGGGACATAACAACAGACACTGATAAAATTCAGATAATCATTAGGTCTTAATACAAAGGCCTATATGCCACAAAGTTGAAAAATGTAAAAGAAATGGACTTGGTTTTAGATAAATACAATAAACCAAAATTAAATCAAGACCAGTTGAACAATTTAAATATACCTATAAGTCGTGAGGAAATAGAAGCTGTCATAAAAAATACTCCCTAACAATAATATCAATGGACCAGATGTTTGTAATGCAAAATTTTACAAGAAATTCCAAGAAGAGCAGATACCTATATTCCTTAATGTGTTTCACATAATAGAAACAGAAGAGTTATTGCCAAACTCTTTTTATGAAGCTCCAGTTACCCTGATACCAAAACCACACAAAGACTCAACCTAGATAGACAACTATAGACCAATCTCACTCATGAACATCAGTGCAAAAAATTTCAATAAAATACTGGCAAACCGAATCCAAGAAGAGATCAAAAAATATTCCATTATAGTCAAGTAGGCTACTTCCCAGAGATGCCTGGATGGTTCAACATACAAAAATCTATCAATGTAATCCATCTTATAAATAAACTGAAAGAAAAAACAAACATATGATCATTTCATTAGATGCTGAAAAAGTATTTGACAAAATTCAACACCCCTTTGTGATAAAGGTCTTGGAGAAGTTAGGGATACAAGGATCATAACGAAATATAATAAAAGCAATATACAGCAAACCAAGAGCTATTAATAAATTAAATGGATAGAAACTCAAAACCATTCCACTAAAATTAGAAACAAGAAAAAGCTCTCCACTCTCATCATATCTCTTCAACATAGTGCTTTTATGTGGGAGTGATTTCTTTCTAATCTGTTGCCTTCATTGGTTAATTAATAAAAAAACTGCCTAGGCCCATTTGATAGGTCAACCCTTAGGTGGGTGGAGTAAACAGAACAGAATGAAATCAGATCTCATTCATTATGTAAAAAGGTAAAATTCAAATGTATTTTGTTAACCACTTATTGGTGTTTAAAATATACAAAGTTCATCATTAATTCTTTTCTATGTAACACAGACACTTCTTTTATTCTGATGAATTCCAATAAAATCAGTTAAGTGATTTAAAAAAAAAAGAATGCAGGGAGAAAGAAGCTGAGTCAGGGAGTCGCCATGGTTCTCCCACTCCAGACAGATGCATGTTAAGATCTTTCCTGGTAAGCACACCTCGTGGTGCTACATAGACTATTAGAAATGGATTAATAGGCTGAAACTAATGTTCCAGCCAGTGTTTAAAAGAATATAGTTTCCATGTAATTATTTCGGGTAAAGCTTGCCATGCGGG
>NW_004949153.1:1943749-1944275 GCF_000317375.1 Microtus ochrogaster | reverse complement strand
GCGAGCCACCGCCTGATTCCACCTCCCACGCCCTTCCCCTCCGAAAGGGTCCGAATGGCCAGCAACAGTACTGGCCATTCTCAGCTTCTGATCTTTACAACTGGAAGCAACTAACTTGATAGAATCTATCCTAGTTACACACCAGCCCACCTGGGACTACTGCCAGCAGCTCTTGCAGGCACTGTTGACCTTGGAGGAAAAACAAAGAGTCTTTTTAGAGGCACCAAAGAATGTCCTGCCCGACAATGGATGCCCGACCCAGCTGCTGAACGAGATTGATGCGGCTTTTCCCTTGACCTGCCCTAATTGGGACCTTAGCACTGACGCAGGTAGGGGACACCTACATCTTTACCGCCAGTTGCTCATAGCAGGTCTCCAAGGGGCAGCACACCGCCCCACTAATTTGACTCAGGTAAAGCAAATGATGCAAAGGAATGAGGAGACACCCTCAGCATTTTTAGAGAGGCTTAAGGAAGCATATAGAATGTATACCCCTTATGACCATGAGGAGCCTGGACAGGCCACT
>NW_004949153.1:1940636-1941919 GCF_000317375.1 Microtus ochrogaster | reverse complement strand
ACCAAGTCCTTTAAACTGTTTATAGATGAAAAGCGGGGATATGCCAAGGGAGTCCTGACCCAGAGACTGGGCCGCTGGAGGCGTTCTATGGCCTATCTGTCGAAGAAACTCGACCCAGTCGCATCTGGATGTCCGCCCTGTCTACAGATGGTAGCAGCTATTGCAGTCCTTACCAAGGACGCAGGTAAATTGACTCTAGGCCAGCCATTGACCATCCTGGCACCCCATGCAATGGAGGCCTTGGTCAAACAGCCTCCAGACCGCTGGCTTTCCAGTGCCCACATGACTCATTACCAAGCCATGCTCCTGGATGCGAATCAGGTGCAATTTGGACCTGTGGTTGCTCTCAACCCCGCAACCTTGCTCCCCTTGCTGGGGGGAAGCAGAGCAGCATGATTGCCTCCAGATCCTTGCGGAAATGCATGGGACCACACCGGACCTGACGGATCACCCTCTTCAGGATGCTGACTACACCTGGTACACCAATGGTAGCAGCTTCCTGGAAAACGGGGAGCGGAGAGTGGGTGCAGCAGTAACCACAGAAACAGAGGTAATTTGGGCTGAAGCCCTACCAGGGAGCACCTCAGCCCAAAGAACAGAACTCATCGCATTAACCCAGGCACTCCAGATGCTCCAGATGGCATAAGGTAAGAAACTTAATGTCTATACGGACAGTCGATACGCCTTTGCCACTGCCCATATACATAGGGAAATTTACCGAAGACGAGGGCTGCTGACCTTAAAGAAAAAGAAAATTAAAAATAAGACTAAAATCTTGACATTACTCAAAGCCCTATTTTTTGCCCCCAAAACTGAGTATTATACACTATCCTGGCCACCAAAAGGGCCACAGCCCAGAGGCAAAAGGAAATCGATTGGCGGATGCTGCCGCCAAGGAGGCTGCCCTAAAAACAATCAGCACCTCCCAAGCCTTCCCTCTGACCGATTCAGAAAATACAAGGCCATTCTGATGTCCACTGCCCTATAATCAAGAGGACGCCAACCTCCTAAAGAAGATGGGGGCCACCTATGACCCCAAAGAGCAACATTGAGTCTTCAAGGGAAAGAATGTTATGCCAATGAGACATACCTATGAGCTGATAAAATACCTGCATAAGTTGACCCATTTAGGACGAAAGAAGGTAAAAACCTTACTGAAATGAGAGGAAACTGGTCCTTACCCTCTAAACAGAGATGGGGCCCTACAAAAGGTAACTGATAAATATAAAGCCTGTGCTCAAGTAAATGCAGGCAAAACCAAGCTTGGGCCAGGGGTCCAGATA
>NW_004949153.1:1934795-1935836 GCF_000317375.1 Microtus ochrogaster | reverse complement strand
GGGCTCCCTTACAAGGGACCTTGAGGCCTGCCCTTTAGGCAGGCACTCACCGCTCTGGGTGGGTAGCCTTAGTTTAGCATGTTAAAACTGTTCTTGAACACTGGTCCTAGCATAGAGCAGGTCCGGGTTGGGGAGGTGCTGGGGGGCTGGGTCATGCATAAGAAAGACAGCCCTGCAGAAGGAGCTTGGGGAGGGGGGTTTGTGCTCTCTTCCTGGTCAATCTGCCCCTGGATAGCACACACCCACCCATCCAGGTGAAGCTCCCCAGCCACTTTTTTCTTTAGCATACCTTTTTTTGGATATATATGTCTGTATATGTTTATATAGTTCATGTTTAAGTTTCCCACAATGAACAATGAATTTTCCTGTAGTAATTTTTAAGGTTTCCAGGAAGAAAATGGGGCCCCACAACAACAACTCCACCTGGTTAATATGATGTCATGATGCTGATAGCACTACTATAAGATCTGTTTTTGTTACCAGCTGCACAACATGGTTCCAAATTGGTTAGCTAAAATGGTGAAAATCGTTAACAACATTCTGGTCAGACCTCCACAAAATACTCAGAGACTATTTGCAATTTTACCAGACCAAATATGTATCTTGGAATTTAAACATCATTTACTTTCACGGGATCCCCTAGGAATAGCGTTGCCCCCATGACAGCTAGAAGCAATTTTATAGGATGACATCCCCTCTTTAAGCAAAGTTTACCCTAAGGTTTGGGGATATCATTTATGGGTTGGTTATAATTGGTATATGGTTGAGGTACGGGGGGGTGCTATAGGCTCAGAGGTGTTCTTGAAAAAAAAAGGATAATTAGTGATGGTTTAATAAATTGGTATTTGTGAGTTATTTTTTTAGACAATTATATTGATATTGATTCTTGTATATTGATACAAAGTTAAATTATATTGAATTTTATATGCATGTATGCTTCTATGTTTGTTTGAAACATTGTTTATGTATTGACATATATATTTACCATATTGCATTGTATACTACACCTCTGATCAAGATACTTATACATTGTTTATATTT
>NW_004949153.1:1929065-1934070 GCF_000317375.1 Microtus ochrogaster | reverse complement strand
AGGCCTTTGCCAAAGTTAGTTGCCTCAACATTGCAAATGAGACTTTGGGTGATTGCCCAGGTAGTCAGTTGTCTCTGTCATTTGTTGCACATTTTGGAAGTTTGTCAATTGTACTTCCTGTTTACTCAAGTAATATTACTTCCCTTCTCAGATATTTGATGGAGTTGAAGATTAGATAATTGTGGTTACCCTCCTCATGATTTAGCTAAACTTAATTTCAATACATTATTTAGACTCCTTGAAATAGAATGCTTAGTAAAACTTTTATTATGCATTTCTTGATTAATATTGTTTAATGCTTATAATTTTATATTTTGGTATCTGTTCCTAATGTATATAGTTGTATTGGTTTTGGATTGATCTTGTTTAGACAAAAGGGGGAAATGTGGGGAAGCTCAGCCAATCACATCTGGTTAGGGTGTGGTCGCCTGGAGCCCAGGTAGAAAAAACGAGGTAGGTAGGTGCGTGCTCTATCTATGCGGTGCTCACCAGACCATTTTGGATTTCAGACCTCTCACTCTTGTAGCACGAGTGCCCCCTTTTATAATTATTAAATTACATCTGTTGTTCTTGAGCTGGTCTGGTTATTTATTGTACTGATTGTATATGCCAATATATACAGTTCTTGATATAAGTTATTGTGTTTGTGTAGCTCATTTAAAAATGTAGTGTATAATTAAGAAATATAAGTTAATATAATCATCTATAATAGTCAAGCTTGTAGTCATTTTAGTTAGATTTTCTAGATGTATAGAAATATATTTCAGTTGGGTATTCTTCAAATCTTTCAGAGATCTTCAGAATATGGCATTTACATGTTTTAAAAGTTTAGGACTTTCATGACAGTGAGACACATCTGCTCCTAGCAGCACCAATTACTTCCGGAGGAAGATGGGCATCAAAGAGGCTCCTTATGGAATTTGGTTAGCCATTTGGGCTAGAATCTACTCTTGCCTGGAATGCTTCACTGGCCATGTAGAACCTGCAGAGGAACTACTGCTGAACTTGTGTAAAGGTGAGATGATCCTTCAGGGTTCCTGCTTCATGAAAGAGTCTGTGAGACATTCTGCAGGATACAGAAGAAAGGTACTGAACTGCCTTTGAAATTTCTTGCTTCATGGAAAAGTCTGCTGGGTACTATGCGTCTGTAGGAATTTATCGGGTCATGACTTGTTGGAGAATGCAGTACCTAGATTAACTTTTCTCCAGTCCCAGAAACTCATGTTCCTGGGAAGGATGTTATAATGTCACCAGGCATTCATGCTGTACAAGAACACAAAGCAACTAGCAAAATTTCAGGAGTACCATCAACCCTACCTTTAAAATGGTTAACTGAGGAAACAATATAAGATTAAAAAGTGGCCTTTAACCAAAGAAAAACCACAGCTGGTTTAAAACCACAGCTGGTATAAAACAGCTTGTACAGATGCAATAGATGCTCACCATATTGAAGAATCAACCAGCCCTTTGAATTCCCCTCTATTTGTTGTTAAAAAGAAAACTGGAAAGTGGAGAATGGTGACAGATCTAAGAGCTTTCAAAAAAGTAATTACACCTATTGGCCCCCATCTTCTTGTAGGAAACTTCAATGATTACTGCAGAATATCTACTGTCATTGCGGACTACTTATTCATATAGACATATAGACATTGAAAGATACAATATAGAAAAACTATGAATGGAGAAAAAGAAAGCTTGTCCTATATTCTTTCTTCTTTCTGTCCCTTACCAGATAGGAGTTTGTTTTCTACTTGACACACCTGCCCTTATGGCAAAGAACTGTCCATCCCTCAACCATTGTCAAAGTGCCAGGTGTTAAGACTGAATCAGGAGGATATAAGAAAAAATACTGCCAAACCTTGCCAAAACAGGGTAAGACTGTTATGAAAAATTCTGGCTGTGAAAATGATCTGTCAGCTACTCTAAGCCTTAGCCAATGTCGGCTGCTTCAAGATTTCAAATGAGACTTTGGGTGATTGCTCAGGTTGCTAGTTGTCTCTGTCATATACTGCATATTTTGGAATCTGCTTGATTGCACTTCCTGCCTACTCAAGTAATATTATCTCCATCCTCAGGCCTTTGATTAGTTTGAATATTACATAGTCATAGTTACCTTCTTCTTATGATCTAGCCAAGCCATTTCCATTACAAGACTTAGACTCTTTAGGATAGAATGTTTATAAAAATATTTAGCATATGCTTCTTGCTTAATATTGTTTATGCTGCTTGTAATTTAAATTTTATACTTGATATCAGTTCCTAATGTATATAATTTTCTATTGGTTTTAAAATTCTCTTATTTATACAAAAGAGGGAGGTGCTGTGTGAGCGATTTAGAAAATATTCTTTAAGACACCAGCCCACTTGAGCATATTTTTTTATACTATAAATGTCGAGGTAAAACATTTGTCCTTTCTCTCTCTCTCTTCCAGCTTCTAGATTCAGTTCCTGTTCACCATTTGTGCAGAGGACTGTGACCTGGGTTTCTACCTTAATTAAATAACTCTTTATTATACACAATTCTGAATTAGAGATGCCCTTCTTGCTCTTTCTATTACCAAATGATACTACCTTCAGGAAATAACCCAAAGGATACTCAAAGGAATGAAATATGGCAGAGGGATGTGTTTCTCTTTGCAGATTTTTTTTTAATTAATGTATGTACACCACAAAATTGACACATATTAAGGTTTTCAATGGACAACAGCTTTGAGCTCAGAAGAGGCTGATTCATTAATGATGCATTTATTAGAAGTTATAGTCATCATGAGTATACCTGCACAAATAAAGACAGATAATGGTCCAGGATATATCTCTAAGTAAATGAAACTTTTTTTATTATTATAATATAAAGCATATTACAGGTGTACCCAACAATCATAAAGGTCAGACAGTTATAGAAAGAACCATAAATGAAGTGTTAAACAGCAGAAAGGGATGAAAATTACCCTCAGAAACAGATTGCATAATGCTTTATTATTTTTGAATTTTCTTAAGTCTAATGACCACAGAACAATGGCAAAAAAGACATTGGATAATAGAAAAGTCTTCTGAATTCAATCACCCAGTGTATGTCAATGATGTTTTGACAACATATCCTTGTGTATGTGAAATCTGAAGATACGCTATGTTGGGGAAGAGTTTTGCTCTTGTTTCCACAGGAGAAAAAAGGTTTAGATACCATCAAATTAATAAAGATTCAATTTGAAAAAAAAGAAATTTCTTGAGAAAGATAAATGGCAAGTCATCCACAGAGGTGACAATCATACAGGTGGTAAGTAAATGTCATAAGGGTTGGGGCAGGGTTCTCTTTTTGTCTTTGTAAAAAAATACTCATCTTCAACAATTCAAGAGACCCCAAATATTTACACGACTAAGGAATAAAAGATAAAAATCTATAAATATTATCAAAGAGAGATATGACATACAAAAACAGGTAATCTGCAACAAAAAAATTTATTACCTGAACATTATATATTTCTATTTAAAAATCAAAGCTGGCTTTGGAGTTTGACAGTGGCTATGCTTCTCTAAATCTAAGCATGATACTAGAGAAAAAAATCAGAGTTTCTGTCTCATCTCATGTCAGGAGCCATCTGATATCAGACAAAAAAAAAGAAAGAATTTAGAAAAAAATATTTTTAGCATACCTATTTTTGTCTTTATCTTATCTTTTGTTGAGTATATTTTTTTGAATAATGTTTAAGTTTTCTATAATAAAAAATAAATTTTCCTGCTGTAATCATTGAAGTTTCTAGGAAGAAGATGGGGCACCACAACAACTATTACAGCTGTTTGATATGACATCATGATGCTGATAATGCTATTTTAAGATTGGTTTAGGGTACCAATTGCTCAAAATGATTCCATTGGAGCACCTTCTTTTAACATTCTAGTCATAACTTCAAATAAGATCTTCAGAAAAATCCTGCTGAATACTCAAAGACTATTCACAATTTTACCAGACAGTAATTTTGAGACTAAGATAGATTAAATGACATTTCCTACAGCTCTTTGAAGAGGTTGATGAGTATCTATTTATACATAATATAGTCTCCATGTATCTAAAAAATCTGATTGGTCTAACATAGATGAATATTGATCTATAATTCTTAATACCTATCTAACTTAAAGACTAAGACAATAAACAACTGTGCAATAAATGAGGACAATAAACTCCAAATATAAACAATGTACAAGTATCTTGATCAGAGGTAGAAATACATACTGCAATATACATAATGTATCAAACAGATGTAGAAGGATGCATGCATACAATATTCAATATAATTTAACTTTGTATCCATATATAAAAATATATGCCAAAATAATTATCTATAAACAGTAACTCACAAATACCAATCTATTATCCTATCATCCAGATTTCCCTCTTTTTTCAAAAAGATGCCTGAGCTTATAAAATTATTCTGCCAACCCACAATCATATACCAATTATAATCAACCCCTAAATGATGTTCCCAAACCTAAGGACAAACTTTGCTGGGAAAGGGGACATCATACTCTAAAATTTCTTCCAACTATCATGGGGGTAACATTCTCTCTAGGGGATCCTGTGAAAGTAAAATGATGGTTAAATGTTAAGATTAATGTCTAATAAGATTGCAAATAGTCTCTGAATATGGTGTGGAAGTCTGGCCAGAATGTTGTAAAATATGTGCACCATTTCAGCTAACCAAGTTGTAACCATCTTATACAGCTGGAACACAAAACAGGTCTTGTAGCAGCACTATCAGAATCATGACATTATATCAACCAGGTGGAGTTGTTGTTATTGGCCCTATCTTCTTTCTGGAAACTTAAAAGATTACCGCAGGAAAATTCATTGTTCATTATGGATACCTTAAACATTAATTATATAGACATATACAGACATATATATTCAATGAAAGTTATGATAGGTATGAAGAAAAGCAAAGATGTTTTCTGAATTCTGAATTAGAGGGGGACTGAACCAGAGTCCAGTACCAAAACCAGCTCTATAAAT
>NW_004949153.1:1926990-1927648 GCF_000317375.1 Microtus ochrogaster | reverse complement strand
CCACCTTACTCAATTTGTCTTATTTGTAACCTGCTTTCCCTGATTTATTAGCATCAGTATAAAATATATGGGCTCCAGTTACTGGATCATAATGTACAACTCAAAGAAGAATCCAAGAAGTTCTCTTTATAGGGTTAAGTCTATTGCTTTTGTAATAGTTGCTCTTAATTTCTCCCCAAAGTTAGCACAAGCTCTTTGCCATGGTTCATTATCTTCCTGTAACTTTTTTATTTCTTCAGTAGTGAAAGGCACTATACTTTCTGCTGGATCTATACCTGCTAGTTGATAAAGTCTCAGTTTGCCTTTTTTAATTAAGTCAGAGACATTTTCCATATAAGTTTTAAAATTTTTTACTTGGTTTCTGTGGTAAAAAGATTCATTCTAAAATATTATCTTCCCTCTGCATTAAAATTCCTGTAGGAGAAATTCTGGAAGGCAGTATGACTAGAATACAACTAAGATTTGGATTCACCCTATCCTCATGTGCTTCTTGAAATTTTTCTTCAACCATTGTCAGTTCCTTTACTGCTTCAGCTGTTAATTCTCTGGGACTATTCAAATCTTTATCACCATCTAAGGTTTTGTTTAAATGAAATATTATATCAGGTGTTATCCCAACAGTTGGTCATAGACTGGAAATGTCTCCTAACAATCTTTG
>NW_004949153.1:1925409-1926285 GCF_000317375.1 Microtus ochrogaster | reverse complement strand
ATCATTTTGGTAACAGAGAAGGCAAAGGAATTCCAGACTGTAGAGGGCCCATAGGTTGAATTACCTTGTTGACAGCCCTTAGATCTGTCACCATTCTCCATTTCCCAGATTTCTTTTTTGGAACTAACACAGGAGAATTCCAAGGGCTAGTTGACTCCTCAATATGTCAAGCATCTAATTGCTTCTGTACCAATCATTCTAAAGCCTGGAATTAATCTTCAGCTACAGGCCATTGTTCAACCCATATTGGCTTCTAGGTTAGTGATTTTAAAGTTAGGGTTATTGATACCTCTAAAGGTTTGTTAGTTGCTTTATGTTTTTCTACAGCCTGAATGGTAACCTTTGTGCATAGTACCTTATTACATCCTTCCCAGAATTATGAGTTCCTTGGACTACAGGAATGTTAATCTGAGTATTCCATTGCTGTAGCAGGTCATTGCTCCATGAATTTATTGCACTTTCATCTACATATGGCCTTAGCTTTCCACTTTGACCTTCTGGCCCAATACAGTCAACCCATCTTGTGCTTTGTTTAACTCAAGATATGGTTCCAATTCCTAGTAATTGAATATCTGCCTCTTGAAGAGGTCAATTTGGATGCCAACATTCTGGAGTGATGATACTCACACCAGTTCCTGTGTCTACCAGGCCAACAATCACAATTCCATTGATATGTACTATCAGATTTGGTTTCTGATCATTTATAGAGGCTTGCCAAAATATATGCTTCTTATTATCTGTTTGAATTTCTGACTTATCCTCCAAATTTGAGCCATCATTTTGAACATTATGGTCTTGCACAAAATGTTCTATAGTTTTTAGTTTTCCTGGTATGTCATGTCCTCCACAGTTACTAGAAATGTCTGGGCCACTTTC
>NW_004949153.1:1923910-1925179 GCF_000317375.1 Microtus ochrogaster | reverse complement strand
TGCAATACCTTTTCAGATGTCCTAATTTACCACAATTAAAACATTTGGCAGGTTGCTGTCCCCTTATTGATTTAGAAATCTCTTTCCATACCCAAGCTTCATCATCTTAATTAAATGTCTAAAAATACATGGCGTGCTGAATCCATTCATCCATAAGTGCTGATCTATACTTTGAAGGCCCAATTGTCTTTTTGCATTCTAAGTATGTATTTTCAAAAGCTAGTGATTCAAAAACTATTTATTTAGCTTCTGGGTCTGTTACTCCTTTAATCAGATCCTTAATTAATCTTTGCAAAAAGTCAACATAGAGTTCTCCCAGTCTCTGACTAACCCTGGTATATGACTTGACCTTTTTCCCTATTCTGGTATTCTATCCCAAACATTCAATGCTGTTTTGTGGCATAGGGACAATACTTCTTCGTCATAAAGAGCTTGAACCTGTAAATCAGCATAAGCTCCTACATAAAGAATTTAATTCTGGGAAACCTTCACACCCTTTGCTCTCCCTTGCTGTTTCATATGTTTGGATTCTTCTCTGAAATAAATTACAAACATCAAGGAAGGTCCATCTTCTAACACCATGGATGCTAACTGTGAGAAATCATGGGGAGCAGCCCTGACATTAGAAGCCCAAGTTCTTATCATTTCCTTAACAAATGTAGAGTGCAAGCCATAATTAATGATGGCTTGCCTCTTTACCTTTAAGTCATTCATTCCAACCAGCGTCCATCTTGCTTCTTTGGCTCCCCTTGAGCCTTTAGATGTTGATGCTTTGTCAGAGTAAATTACAGGGTATGTCACTAAAATCTTGGGTAATCCAGTTTAACAGCAGGTGGTAACAGTGTATCCTGCCCCTGTATCTTCTCACCCAGTTCATCAGCTCCTATAATTCCCTCAATAATTTTAAATCTCTTAATCATAATTTCTCATAAAGCCTAAATTTCCTGACCTGCATATGTTTCTAGTGATTTTACTATAGTATCAATTTTCTGGTCCCCATTCTGCACCTGTGATTCCAAGGTATTAATTTTTCCTTTCAAAGATAGCATCTCCTCCTTGAAATGCTCCTGAACATAATGTAAATTGCTATCCTGGAGGTATATTCTGTCTGTTACTTTATCAAAGCTCTGTGATAACTTCTGAATGTCAAATTCAACAGCCTGGTTCCTCTCAGGTAAGTTCCTAGTACCCTTAGATATGGAGTCAATTTCTCCTAACATGGTATTAATTCTATTAACTAATGCCATATATTTCCATAATGATATAATA
>NW_004949153.1:1907779-1918121 GCF_000317375.1 Microtus ochrogaster | reverse complement strand
ATAAAGCTATGTTTAAAGTCATTATTTTCTGTTTCTTTCAGGTTAGAATGATCAAGTCTTCCTGTTTTGAGACCACTGGGTTCTGGTGCTATCATGTTGATTTTTAGGTTGTTGGATTAATTCTTGCATTGATGATTACACATCTCTTCCTTCAAATGAGACTAGCAGTGTCTTTGTGTCTTGGTCCAGTCCTTACAGTTGCTGTCTGAGTGTTTGGGAATTTTTCTTGTTCTGATATGTATTGTCAATGTCTGTGTCTCAAGAAGTCTCTGAAGTCTCTCTAAACCTACTCTTTTGATCTCTCCTGGTTCACTCTTTTGGTCCTCTCTTGTTCTCCTCAGTGTTATAGGAAGATCTTGATCCCCTCAGTATTATGTAAATCTCTTAAAAAAATCTCTTGGTTCCCCCAGTATTGTAGCAAGCTCTTAGTCCCCTCAGTATTGTAGCAAGCTGTGTTTCAGAGTTCCACCAAGGTTGAAGGAGGATATGTGAGTTTGGTGGTTGGGTGGGGTTAGTAGCTTGGATAGTCAAGTGGATGGACTTTGGTAATGGGGGCTCCTACCTACAGGAAACCCTCCTATTGGCTGGGTAAAAAGGCTTAGAGAGTTGGTTGAGGGGCCTGGCGTTTTGTCCCACTGTGGAGATCCTAGTGAATGCGGTGTTCTGCCCCATGGCTGCTCACTCATCTCTTAGCTCCCCTTAGTATTGGAGAAAGCTTTGTTTTAGAGTTCCACTGAGTTTGCAGGAGGATAGGCGAGTTTGGGGGTAGTATGGTATTAGTAGTTTTTGCAGGGTCCAGTGAATAGAGTTTTGTAAAGGGGGAGCCAACCTCTTAAGTCCCTTCAGTATTAGAGTATTGTGTTTCACAGTTCTGCTGATGTTGCAGGAGGATAGCTAAGTTTGGGGGTCTACTAGACACTTCTAAATATTAATGTTTTTCGAGATCCAATGGTTCACTTCAACTGGTCATACATCTTTTGATGTAGCATAATAAGACAATGAATGTGATTCTACTTTCTTTTATTATTTACCTAATATTTATTTTAATGAATATGGTAAGATGTCTCTGAAAGATATGAAGCCATCTGTTATGGTATGTACTACTATTTTACAAAATAAGACTTTAACATTCTTAACTTCAATGTGAATCCATAAAGAAATAAAAGTTTAAAGAAATATGGTTTAGTGAAGTACTGATGGTAGGATCAACACCCATTATCACTGATACAATTATAGTAAAAGAATTGATACCATGGAAGAGTGAAAAAATAGAAAACTTTGGGAAGATGACAAATATCTCTATCATCCAAGAATGAGTGCCGCAGAAGAAAATGAAAAAAAAAATTATAAATTGCTCTTTCATCTAGATGTTGTGTTCTGTGTAACACAAATGGTTGCAAAGTCAACTTCCGTAATGTGAAATACCTGGTATGAGGGAGTCATTGCAAACACTATGGCTGTCAGAGAAATGTTCTACCTGAGGCAAGAAGGGTTGGTTCTGATTAGTTTATTTTTGACATACTTAAACACAGTAAAGCTTTGGAGAAAGTTTTCTGGTGGCAATTATAATAATAAAACTTAATATAGGACTGCATAAAAAGTCTTTTGCAAAGCACATGTTGTTGAAAAATAGAATAATTATTTAGCTATGTAAAGGTATGCTACATTTGTTTGTGCTGCTTTTGTTTACTGCATAAAAATGTGTTACTCTTTTGCCCTATATTCCTAAGGCACCTGATTGGTCTAATATAAAGCTAAATGGCCAATAGCAAGGTAGAGGAGAAGTAGGTGGACTTGGTAACAAGAAGAAAAGAGAAACCAGCAAGCAGGAGTGGTGGGACAGCTAACTTTGGCCCAGACAGACAGACACAGAGGAAGCAGGGAAGCTGGATTGTATGTAGATGATGTTAACAACACAAAGGGCAGAACATAGATAATAGAAATAGGTTAATTTTAATTTTAAAACAGTAGCTAAAAATAAGCCTAAGCTAAGCCTTTGCATTCACAATTAATAATAAGCCAACATGCTGCTGGGTGGTGGTGATGCACACTTTTAATCCCAGGACTTGAGAGGCAGAGGAAGGTGAACCTCTTTGAGTTTGAGGCCAGCCTGGCCTACAAGAGCTAGTTCCAGGACAGACTCTAAAGCTACAGAAAAAAACCTGTCTCAAAAAAAAAAATCAATATGTCATGATAGGGAGGGTGGTGGTCCTAGAAAGCTAGGCTACAGCACGTAATTGACAAAATAAATGTGACCTTTCATATAAGAATACACTGTATTAATAGAGAAATAATGCTTAGAATAAGTGTCAGAAATAAGCATAATTGTAGTCTCTTTTGTAAAGTCCATGAATCTTTCATGAGAATGGGTGCTTCCAGTAATTACTGGCTCTACAGATAGTAGAAGATCACAAGGTTATTATCTATATAAAATCCCAACTTATTGGGTAGAAAACAAGTATAAATTTCTTCTGTTAAAAAGAATGGCATGGGAATTTAATGTTTCTGCTTTCCATAGTGCTCTTTGTAAGCATGAAGAGCTGGTGCCTTCTACTCCAGTACAGGTTTTGGTATGGGAGTCATTGAAGACTGATTGCATAGTTACTCCTGACTGGAGTAATGTTTTCTTCCAATTTCTGTTACAGTAAATACAGTCTGCCTTGCATAAATTTGTATTACTTCTTGACCTCCATACCAAACTCAACAACTTCATGCCTTTTCCCTTAACCTAGGAGAAGTCAATATAAATCATTTTCTTCAGAAGAGAGTTTTAAGTTTTATTTATTGTATGATATAATAAGGCTATTGCTTATTAATGAATTATAATTTAATCTTTAATTTGAAATACATTAGAAACTGACATCAATATTCTTCAATGTCTCTCATTACATAAAGTATTTGCAAAAAAAAGCTGTTTAGAATTATAATAAAAAGATAAAATATTTCCCAATGTTATATACATAAAATAACAAGCTTTCATCACCTTATTTAGTCTTTCTGAAAAGTGAATAATGATGCACAGAAAGAGTTGTTTAATTATTTTGAAAGATAAGTAAAGTTTTCAGTGCTTTTCTGTGATTTCATACCTCAAAATATGAAGTTGAGTGCTTCAGAGGGTTTACTTTATTGATTAACAAAAGTGTCTAAATTAATTCTTAGGATTCTGAGACCAAAAATTGACAATTAAAAATATATAAGGAAACATAATGCTATTAAATCAAGCAGAGCATTTAAGTAATTATTCTGATTATAATTCTCTCTAAAAATATCCTTATGAAGCTGGGCGATGATGGCGCACGCCTTTAATCCCAGCACTCGGGAGGCAGAGACATGCGGATCTCTGTGAGTTCGAGACCAGCCTGGTCTACAGAGCTAGTTCCAGGACAGGCTCCAAAGCCACAGAGAAACCCTGTCTCGAAAAACGAAAAAAAAAAATATCCTTTTGAAACAAAGTGACTGTTAGTGGTCTTATGTAAAATCTTATAATTTTCTAATAGAATTCTTTTTTGAATTTCATATGCAAGTCATTGGTGTGGGACCTTAATTACCACTTACTTCACATGCTATTTTGATAAACCTACTATTTGTCTTTGAAAAATAATATGCTTTTATAATTGTACCATGAATTGGTTTAGTAGAATAACTGGGCATGATCTGTGGTATTAGAAGATGAAAATAAGTTTTCTATGATTGACACGAGTAATCCTAGGTCTGTGGCACTGTTTATAGTTCTATCATAGGAGGATTAGAAGTTCAGACCTGCTTTAGCTAAAGAAATGAATTAAGTTCAATATATTTATCTTAGCAAGCATCAGTCTGAATCTAAAAACAACAACAAAAAAGAACAAGAATCAGGGATTTGAGTAGAGCCCAGTGGCAGCACCCTTGTTAGGACCAATGTGATCTTGGGGACCACCCCTATAACAACTAGTCACAGGCTTTGTTTTTATTTCATTTTTTGATATAGGCTATCATATATAGAATTAAACTCATAAATCTTCCTACCTTGGTTACCTAAATGCAGAAATTACATTATGACTCATCATATCTAGCTAAATTAATATATGTTTTCTTATTTCTGTTGGCTATATTTTAAAATTTAAGTTTTATCAGGGTCTATTTCTTTAGAAGTTCTGCTCTTACACATTCTTTTGTTTTTCACATTCTTTTTTCCATTTTGATCTGTATTTTAAACTCCTAAAAAAAATCAGTAGTTCTAGATAGGTCTTGACAATAAGAGCTCTATTCTAATATAGCCCTGTCTTTGAATATTTTATATTCAAGTATGGTAACATTTTAATATTCTAGGTTTCAGGATTTCAACATGATTTACAGTGTAGATCAAAGCAATGCAATATCAACTACCTTTAAACATGTTCATAGGCATCTGAAGCAGAATATAGAAGCATTTATCAAGCTACACTATCATACATATGATCATTTCATACAAGCTGGATTGTTACACTGCTCTTTCTAATACATCAACTAACAGGGTGATTGATTTATATTCATAATGTTGTGCTTGTTACTGTCAGCTGACATTAAAATTTAAAATAATAAACAATGTTTTAATCTCTTATTGTGTAATGTTCTTCATATATATATATATTTTAATATTTTTATTAAATTGATGCCAATAAGAAAACAATGTATCAAAATGTTATATAAAAACAGAAATATTGCTAATTTCTTTATTTCCATTTGTAGATCAATAACATTTATTTTTTTATATTGGATCATTTGATTTATATGTGTACATAAGTATTTCATTGATTAAGAATACTACTTATTCCCTTATTGTTAAGATTGCAACAGTAAGTCAGGTGCAGAGGCACATGACTTTAATACCAGCACTTGGGAGGCAGAGGAAGGCAAATCTCTGAGTTCAAGGCCAATGTGTTCTACAGACTGAGATCTAGGACAGTCAGGGTTATTCAGAGAAAGCATGTCTCAAAAAATCAGAAAAGAAAAAAAAATAAAGAAGAAAAATGACTGGAGGCTGCAAATTTACTTATCAAAATAAACATGCATGCTTTTTTGATAGTAAGGTTAATGTTTTTTAGTAGTTATGAAGAAACAACATGATTTTTAAAATATTCTCTTATTAATGAGTATTCTTACATTTTTATGTTAAAAATAATTCTCTGAGACATTATGAAACATTGGGTCAGGTCATTTAACCAAGGAAGTTCTGTACAGACTATACAACCATTTGTAAAGATCAAGAAACTGTAGTCTATGAATTAAAATGTTCTTTACAATTATTTGTGAAATATTTAGGATTTATTTTGATGCTTTATTCCTTATTAATTCTTTTCACTCTGACAAACATTTGCAATATTGGACTCCTCTAGAACATACACAAGGTTATCTTATATTACTTATTTATGCTATTAAGACACTAAGAAATTGGAACTTTATGATGTGTTTCAGTGATCTTATTACTTATAAGCACTAACTGTTATTTTTAAGAGTTCAGATATGATCCAATAAAAGTGAAATTATTACTTAGATACTTTACTCTCATTCCAGGATAATTTCACAACAAGAAATAAACACACACACACACACACACACACACACACACACACACAGAGGTATTTTTAAAAGTTGTTTTAAAAATAAAAGAATAAATTTTCAGTATATCTATTACCTAATATCCTTCAGATTCTTCTTCCTTAGGCTTGTGCATTTTAAAATGCAACATTGTTTCTTATATTCTGTAAACATGCACAATCTTTCTATAATGGTTAAGTTATATTTATAAAGTCTGAGTCTGATGATTACAAAAGGGTCTGGTTCTAATTTAAAATGGACCTATGTACACCTGGAAGTATCAAATCTAGCAAAAAGTTTACTTTGAAAGGGCACAAACGTTTTGTGATGAGATTTCAGTAGAGGAAGAAGAATATGTGTATCACATAGATACAGATGATCAATAATGCATCCCTTCACAGCAGGAGTTCTTTGAAACAACGTATAGCTACAGAATTCCATTTGTACTACCCAACTGAGGGATATAATTTATCCAGTTGGAGAAAGTGTTGTGACAGGTAATACATTCAATGCTGCACATGTTCTGCATTCCAATACAAAGGAAACATACTTAGAAGAGTAAACCCTAGCAGTATTATGATTTTAACTGCTCAATCATAAGCTTTTCATTTTATAACAAAAAATAACATTTTATACTATTACTCCAATTGCTAAGTGTGTATTGAAATAACCTTACCTTTGATGGATAATTAAAAGATAGTGGGAGTAGTCTTTTTTGTTTACTGAAAGGAACTAAAATTTATACAATGGCTAGGGTTAATTATCAATTAATCACAATCTAAAATCACCTAGCAATGGAGTCTCAACGATGAGTTTTTCAGATGAAGTTGGTCTCAGGGCATATAATGAGAGATTGTGTTAATTAAACTACTTTGTATTGCAGGACCTAAGTACTATGGATCTTATCATTTCCTTGGTTTTGAATCATGAACTGAATAAATAGAACAAGGCAAGCTGATCATATTCATCCATATATCAATTTGTCATTCTCTGCTTTTGACTATTGATGTAATATGGCCAGCTGCTTCAGATTACTGAGACTGTGATGTACCAACAATGATGGACTGTAAAGAGTAATTATGAAACAACTAAAGACTTTACCTTCAATTTGTTTTCATCAGGAAATTTTATCGTAATAAGAAAGGAAATTAAGAGCAAATTATTATCTTTCTCAAACAATTCTGCTTGTTTTCTTTATTCTTATTAGTAGTGGTGGGCATGGAACATAAAATATGAAGAAATTAAAAAATGCTAGGTAAATAGTTTATCAGTGAATCTCTCTATCTATCATATATCAGTCTTTCTTTCTTCTCTCTGTATCTACATTTTCTTAATTACTCATTTGATGACACTAAATTTATTACAATGGCCTTGAAATTCTAGCTTCTGGAGCTAGAATTAATGACCTGGCTTAACTTACTTTTTTATATGGGAATGTGAAGGAAATAATGATTAGATAAAATATTGATCCTTTAATTTTGAAGTACATTAAAACTATACAATACGTTTTGAGAAAAATTAGCTTTATATTACATAAATTTATTGAGGAAAAATATATTTGACACTATTTTTTGAAATCCACAGTGAATCAAAATAGATACTTAACTATGTTTTAGCAATTTACTCTTTTGCTTATTAAGTGTCACAATTTCACTTAGATTATCTTATGAACTTAAAAAATAATATTATGAAAAATTCTTTTGAACCCCTTATCAACCAAGTTTCTGTTTGCAAAATGTGTTGACTTTGAAGTGAAGATTGTACTGGTTTTTGATACTTGGCTTAAAAATCTCACACTCCTGATGACAACAAATTTCTGAGCTTTTGTGTAGCAGACTCTACTTATCACTTGTTTGACAAAAGGAAACAAATTTCTAACATTGTTTCAGCAGTTTCAGTTAATAGTCATGCCTGCCCTCTAAACTTAATGAAGTACTTTTTTATAAATATGTTTTTCAATGTCCTTCTAAACATTTACAGAACTTAATTATTGGCATGATGAAAAGTCTATGAGTTCTTAATGTTATGCTCAGATCACATAGACCCTCCCCCAAATCAAAAAGGAGACCGAGTCCTGTACCTAAAAGCAAAGAGTCTTTATTCTTGCACAAGTTTGAATCGTGGAATCTCTGGGTTTCCAAAATATTGGAGTGACTGGAGAGTATTGAGCTCAGTTGGGGTTAGATTTATTTCAGTAGCAAAGGTAGGGGGTCAGGGATTGATTATGTTCAGGAACCATGACTGGCTGATATTTGTCTAGTGTTGTCCTTGTGGAAAGCAATGGATGTGTGCTGGGAAGTGATCCTATTTACAATGGTTAGACTGGTAGGAATTTTCTTTGAATGGTCTTTTCCTTGGTGGTGTCAGTTTATGGCTTTTCCTGATTCCCAGAACTGGCTTCTGTGGTGGCTGAATGGTCTGTGCACCACATTCCTTGGTTCAAATTATGTGTGCCAGGCTGCCTTGGGACCCACATTCCTCACCTTTACGCAAGTATCAATAGCAGTGTCCAATAATGGGTCCTGCTTGCCCAGAGCTTCAAGGGACCTCAGTATTGGGACCTCAGTACCCCTAGCTTACAGATTTGGGGGGCAGTGACATTTACATCTATTGTTATTTTTAAATTAATATAATTTTGATCTTTGAGTATAATTAGATGATAATCCTGAATGATTTACATAGAATAATAGTTGTTTAAGGCCATATAACACCTCTTTGAATCTGGATAAAGAAAGCCAAGTGTCTTCTCTTATTGCATAATTACTTTAGTAAATAAATCTATTAATTGACAATTTTGGTCCTATTTTTCTGGTATGTCAATGGGTATTCTAGGTAGCCATTTTGTTCTCAATGCCAGTGAGTTCTCCCTTGTCTCAGCATTTTAAACTACTTTGGGCAGTTTGTGTGGAATGATATGTTCTTTTCTGTAACTACTTTGAAGTGACATTGGGGTTTTGTTATCTAGGGCCAGGAAGATTGAAAGGATAGCCAAGATAAAAAGGGAATTCAGGCAATGGGGCACTTATCAGAAGCATCTGATTTACAAACTCTGTTGTAGACACAAAAAGATTTTACATGGGTTGGACTGGTCCACATCAGATTTCACCAAGTCCAGAGCTCTCAGTTATTGAGAGCAGGTTGTAGTTTTAGTCATCAATTGATGCTTATAGATGGATTTTTGCAGCCAAGTGAAAAATCTATTGAGACAAGTTTAAACTAGGAAGAGAAGTTAAAATTTATGTGTTTAAAGGAAAATAATATATTTAAACCTTTCATGCTCATATTCAAATATATGTCATAAAAACAGATAATGAGTTTCTGTAAAACAGCAGGAAGAGACTCATACTTGTATATTGTTTTTACTGTCCATATAGACAGGTATGGATAGGACAGAAATGTCTTTGGACTGATGAAAAACAAATTAAGGTCTATACCCAGATGACAACTAAAATAAATGAACCAAACAGTAAGTAGTCATTGCTCTATCAGCTTATGAGAACAATACCATAGAAGGGGAAAAGAAAACAGAATCATTTTTTGTATCATATTTATTTATCTATTTTATTGTAATCTATATTTATATCTTATATCATTTTGAAAAAGTTAGAAGAAATGAATAAATCTCTTAAAGATATCCAAGAAAAACAAGGAAAAAGCAATCAAACAGGTAAGGGAAACAGTTCAAGACTTGAAAAATGAAATGGAGGTAATGAAGAAAACACAATCCGAGGGAAGGTTAGATATGGAAACTCTGGGTAAATGAACAGGAACTGCAGATAAAAGTATTACCAACAGAAAACAAGAGATAGAAGAAAGAATCTTAGACACTGAAGACCATAGAGGAAATAAACTCACTGATTAAAGAACAAAACAAATCCAACAAATTCTTAACACAAAATATCTAGGAAATCTGGGAAACCATGAAAAGACCAAACTTAAGAATAATAGGGGTAGAAGAAGGAAGAGAATTACACCTCAAAGGCCCAGAAATAATATTCAACAAAATTATAGAAGAAAACTTTCCCTACCTAAAGATGGATACTTCTATGAAGGTACAAGAAGCATACAGAACACCAAATGGAATGGATCAAAAGAAAGCATCCCCATGCCATATAATAATCAAAACACACTGAATAAAAAACAGATATTAAGAGCTGCAAAGGAAAAAGGTCAAGTAACATATAAAGCTAAACCTATCAGAATTACACCTGACTTCTCAATGGAAACCATGAAAGACAGAAGGTCTTGGATAGATGTGCTGCAGACACTAAGGGAACATGGATGAAAGCCCAGATTACTATACGTAGCAAAGCTTGCATTTACCATCAATGGAGAAAATAAGATATTCCAGAACAAAAATAGATTTGAACAATATGTTGTCACAAACCCAGCCTTGCAGAAAATACTAGAAGGAAAATCACAAACCAAGGAAGCCAACAACACCCATAATAACAGAAGCATCCAATGACTCTCCATCAGCACAACTCAAAGAAGGGAAACACACAAACTCGACCACAAAAACCACAGAGAAACCCTGCCTCGAAAAACCAAAAAAAAAAAAAAAAAAAGAAGAAATGAAACGGACACAGATGCAGATCGCTTAGCCTGATGCCGCTTGGTTGACATGAGGGATGGTATGTGCTGCAGAACCAGAACTGCCATGTTACTGAAGTCATAGAGAAACTCAGCAGAATGAGACTCTTTTCTAAGAAAAATGCATAAATAAATACGTGGATCCGTATTGTATATGCTGGTTATGTACCCAATAAGCACACTCTTGTTTTTC
>NW_004949153.1:1906718-1907679 GCF_000317375.1 Microtus ochrogaster | reverse complement strand
AAGAAACATACCTCAAACTCAAAGACAGACTCTACCACAGAGTAAAGGGATGGGAAAAGGTTTTCCAATCAAATGCAACAAAGAAACAAGTGGGTGTGGTTTTACTTATATCTAACTAGATTGATTTCAAACTAAAAACAATCAGAGGACACTTTATTCTCATAACAGGAACAATTCATCAGGAAGAAGTCTCTATCCTGAATATCTATGCCCCTAATATAAAAGCACCCACTTATGTAAAAGAAACATTACTAGAACTCAAAGCATACATCAAGCCCCACACTCCAATAGTAGGAAATTGCAACACTCTGCTATCACTAAAGGACAGGTCAACCAAACAGAACCTTAACAGAGAAATAAGAGAACTATCAAATGTAATGAAGCAAATGGACTTAACAGACATCTATAGAACATTCCACCCAAACAGAAAAGAATATACCTTCTTCTTAGCATCTCATGAAACCTTCTCAAAAATTGGTCACATAATTGGTAACAAAGCAAGCATCCATAGATACAAAGAAATTGTAGTAACCACCTGTGTACTATTGGATCACCATGGAATTAAATTAGAATTTAACAACAATTCTAAACCCCGAAAGCCTAAAAACTCATGGAAATTGAACAGTCAAGTATTGAACTACCCCTGGGTCAAGGAAGAAATACAGGAAGAAATTAAATTCTTCCTTGAATTGAATGAAAAATAAAGACACATCATACCCAAACCTATGGGACACTAAGAGGAAGATTCATATCACTAAGTGCCCACATATAGAAAATGGAGAAAGCACACATTAGAGACTTAACAGCACAGCTGAAAACTCTATACAAAAAGAAGCTGACTCATCAAAAAAAAATTGGTCAAGCCGGGCGATGGTGGCGCACGCCTTTAATCCCAGCACTTGGGAGGCAGAGGCACACGGATCTCTGTGAGTTCGAGACCAGCCTGGTCTACAGAGCTAGT
>NW_004949153.1:1880544-1885657 GCF_000317375.1 Microtus ochrogaster | reverse complement strand
CCGAGTGCTGGGATTAAAGGCGTGTGCCACCACCGCCTGGCTCACTGTATATTGTGAAAAGTAAATTAATGATGAAAAAATTTAGATAAAAGTTTTCTATATATTTATTTCCAAATTGCACTTTAAAAAAATATATAAGTATTACTTTGAAGGTACTTACTAATACTTACTAATAGATTTGGAGGTTTTCTAACCTCAAGTTATAAATTATACAAATTTGAAAATAATGAGTAACAGACTTTATGGTTTCTTCCATTGAATTTTACATTTATTTTTCAATTGATCTTCATTTACCATTGATCTTTATTTACAATTGGTCTTCATTTACTTTTGATCTTTATTACTATTTATTATTTCTATTTAATTTTTATACCAAACATTTTTATTATATTCTTTCACTTTGTCAACTCCTCCCAGATTCTCCCATCCTCTGTATGTACCTAACTTCCTTTCTGGCTTCTCCTGTTTCTTTCTCAAAAGACATAAAACACACACACACACACACACAAATTTAAAATAAACATAGCAGGGAGATGCCATGCCCAGAAATAATTATCAAATACTGCTAAGTCATAAAATGAACATCAAAATAACAGTGCTGATGACAGTGTCCTAAAATAGCAAGTTGATCCCATAAGGTCAGATACTTAGAAGAAAATAGTTCCAAAATCCTGCTTTCTTACAACCCTTGCTATGTGACTTTCTGCTTAATATAAACAAAACAATGACAAAAAAAACTGTCTCTTTGGCATTTCCATAACAGATAACTGCCATGAGCAAAATGCATATAGTTCCTGATTGTCCCAGAAAGCTTACATCATCTCAAATTCCCTAACCTGCTAACTATTTTATAAAATCTGCCTTTCCCCAACTGAGGTTGTTTTTTTTTTCTACTCCTATGAGAGATCCTGGAAGTTTTGCTTCCCAATAAATTCCTTTTCTCTCCATAGAGTGATATTTTTCAGTGATTTTACTGCATTTCACTTAAACACCAAGTGGACTCTTTGGATTATTTTTTGTATAGGTTTGATATTTTTGTCTATCTCTCATTTGTATATTCTTTTTTAAAACAATATTGGGTCTTAATTTATTCTTTATCATAAAGGTCTGAATCAAATAAAGCAGTGTAAAATGCTTATTATTGGATTTGAATACAATTTACATTGTTTCTTGTCCAAAGAACATAACATTTCCAACAATCAGAGAAATGGTGCAAAATCTTATTTCGTTGTTCTGTATCATCTTTATTTTAATTTTATATATTAAAATAAAAGTGCACAACATATTTTCAATAATAATCACATAAACCATTTTTAAGACTAGTATCACATGTCTATTTCTTTGATATATTAAAAACATGTATAAATAAGATTGTCAATTATGAGAATTGGGAAATATTTATAGAGGATAAGATTAAGAAAATAAAAGACAACAAATATATTCTATGATATGGTCAATGGGGACCCTTCATACATTTTTTTGTTAGTCAAAGTGAAAATTGGAACACCCATTATAAAAAACAATGTGACCATTGGTTGAATAACTAGAAATAGAGTGACCATATCTCCTAACTATATTACTCTTGCTATTATACTCCAAATAGTCCATTCTATAGTACAGAGAAAAACATGCATCCATGAGCAAACTTGCTATAATCACAATGGCTGAAACATGGAAACAGCATAGATGTCCACCTATTGATAAATTTATAATGAAAATGTACTTAAAACAATAGAATTTTGTTCAACTATAAAGAAATATGATATTACAAAAAAAACCCCAATAAATCGATAGAGTGGGAGAATGTATGAAAGGAAGTAACATAGACCCGGAAAGATAATAACATACTCCAACTGCTATTCTGTAAAAAACAACAGGATTTCCGAGTGAAGCAGCAATGTTTGGGAGACCATCATGGGACAGAGGTCTTGGTGAGTTGGCAGGTGAAGGCTGGTCCCATGAGGGACCACAGTAGGTGACCTCAGGCCATGGTAGAGCTAAAGCAGCATTGGTGGGTACCCTTGATACAGCAGCGGGCCATGAGAGGCATCCTGTCCCACCACCTGAGGCCTTGGTGGGTCTCAGGCAGTTGGGAGACTGCAGTGGGTGAGAGACAGATAGCCCATGCAGAGAGAGATTAGGTATAGAGATTATTTATTGGGTTATGGAGGGAAAAGGGAACGGTGGAAAAGAAGAAGGGGGAGAAGAGAGGGAGGCAAAGAAAAAGAGAGAGTGAGGGAGAGAGAGAGAGATAAAGAGGGAGGGGGTAGCACTCACCTCTTCAGGAGATGGATGCAATGATAGAAAGATGATAGAAAACACAGGCTGGAGGAAGCAGAAGTTCTACTTGCTCTGTGTAGGGCTTGTCTCTTAAAGGGACAGGGTACACAAGTGTCAGGAAAAGCCGGCAACAGATCATCTATTTCCATCTCTTTCTTATAATAAAAAGGTGGGAAATTA
Organism: Microtus ochrogaster; assembly: GCF_000317375.1. Lineage (NCBI taxonomy): Eukaryota > Metazoa > Chordata > Mammalia > Rodentia > Cricetidae > Microtus > Microtus ochrogaster. Next base: position 1,883,197 of record NW_004949153.1, on the reverse strand, counting down.
GGTACAACAGGTTAAATGAATTTTGGAAGCAGATTCTCAAGACTGCTTCCTGCTTATTTGTGGGCATTGTCTTGGCAAGAGGGACCCAAGAAAGCTGGGTCTTGGTCACATCCTGGGGTAGCTGGTCTCTTTACTCCTGTCCTAGTTGTTTTGGTATGAAAATGTCCAGTGTCTCTAAGACCTTGACCTGAGCAGCTAGGCTGTTAATAATAGCTATTCTGTCTACTGTTTGGAGATCTTCAGTTTAGATGAAAGGCAGTTTTGCCCAGTGTTCAGGGCTTGGCAGTTGAGGAGGAAATTGTAGATGGACATTGTTTGTTCCCATTAGTCTTTTGTCTTCTTTGGAGGAAACAGAGTGCCGCTGCTTGGAGTCAACATGTTTCTCTCTGTTATGAAAACTCTTTTAATTATTAAACATATAAATGCCGTATTACCCAGATCTCTGAGCAGTTGAGGGCTGTTTATCAGGTATAGGTAAGTTATAACTACAGTATAGAATCTGCCTGGAGAGCTGGTTACAAACTTGACAGTACTGGCCCTCAACTTAACAGTTAAGATTTCTTGTAAAACACAAAGAAGAAGAAGAAAAAAACTTGCTTGCAATAGAAACTTAACAATAGAACTTAATAACAATAGTAGAGAACAGCTTAATATATTTTAAAGGAAGGTTTGATTAAATATACTGTATTTTTGTAAGAAACTTAAAAGTACATACCAGTTTAAAACATGAGAATTATTGTTTTCTTAGTCTAAAATGAGATATAATGGACAGATGATTATTACATTTAACAGTAAACATATGTGAATTTATACCCAGTTAAATTTAAGTTTTATACACATATACACAGAGTAACGGTAACTTATATTTATACATAGTTAATTCAATTCACATGCATGTACACATGCATACACACATATTAAATAGAGGTTGGGTGAAGTGGATGCTCTTGGTGGACTCTACCAAAGGTTTGCAACTGTGTGAAACAAACCTCTAACAGAGTCAGTAAGAGGAATTTAGTGAAAAGTCACAAGAAAACAGTGGGATTAGTCAGGGAATACCTCAGTAAAGATGGTGGGACTTAGTCACCTGGCCTGGCCCTCAGTTTACAGGGTGGTGAGGTCACTTAGTCAAAATGGTGGCAGTCATGTATTGTATGGAGAAATCACGTTTTCTTGAATGGAGGGAGTTTTAAAAAAAGTAAGAAGATAGAGATAGAGGCCATGTATAAATACATTTGAAACAGAATTATATCCATGTGGCCACACCATTCACATATTCTGTTGTACATGAAGTAGAGAAGAAAGTTACTTAGCTCCATGAGCTTCCATGTTGCTGTACCACCAACTGTGCCTGGGAACAAAGGCTGGAACTAGAAACAGATGCCTCACGGATCCAACTAAACTTGTAAGTTTCTACAGGACCAGTGGTAGTGGTGGAAGGGATAGAAGAATAGAATAGAATAGAATAGAATAGAATAGAATAGAATAGAATAGAATAGAATAGAATAGAGCAAGAGAAAAAGAGTTTTTACAGACAGGTGGGAAAGGGGATACCCAGTAAAATGAGAAGCAGATGGGTATGAAATGCTGGTAGTGAGACACCAACAGGCTTGTTTGCTGGTGACTGATAGTTTTTGAGGGTTTGTTTCCCATAGTTTAAAATGTGAAAACAACACAAACCTCAACGCCTGTCAGCAGGACATCTCCTTCTTGGGGAAGGGGATTGATAATTGAGCCTGGCTGGCTTCTGCTCCATCAACTTAGGGCTAGTGACCACTCAGGGTGGTCTCTGACAGTGGGCACCACTTTACAAATGGTACAAAAGGAAAAACAAAACAAAACAAAACCAATGAAAAATCAAATAAACAAAAAAATCAGAGACCCCAAAAATGAACACACAGCTCAATGAGTACAGTCAAAGGGAGCCAAACAGCACAAAGAAAAAAAATCAAACAGCAGGAGAACCACTCTGGGTAATCTGTTAAAAAAAATTCTAGCAGTGGGAGGACCACTCCAGGTGTTTCTTTCACATTTGTAGCTATGGAATGAAACCAGAGGTAAATGTGAATGAAAGCTGACTTGGAGAAGGGAACCTGTACAATTTGCAGTGATGGAAAATGCTCCAAAAACAGGGTCCCCACATGTCCTCAGCTGCCCCACCAGCAGGTGGTAGGGAACCTGGAGAGAGCTTGGTCAAGTCATGTGCCAATGCTATTCTCTAAAAAAATGGCAGTTTTCCCAAGGCCAGCAGCAGTGGGTGACCCAGAGTTTACCGAAGGGGCAGTGGTTCCCCAAGTGCCAGTGACAAACCACAAGGGCAACACATTTCACCACCCAAGGCCTTGTCAGGTCTGAGGGGCAGCTGGTCCCTGGAGGGGCCATGGCTGGTGATCTGGTGAGCGCCCAGAGGTCTAACCAGGTGACCTGTGGAGGGTAGAAGTCAGAGTCAAGTCACAATACCATTGCTATTTTCTAAAGCTGCTGGTATCCCAAGCAGGGCAGCAGCAGGTGACCCAAAGGCCTGCTCTGCGGGTTACCAAAAAGGTGGCGATTTCTAAGAGGCCAGAGCCCATTCCCCAAGTGGCAGCAACAGGCCATGAAGGGACCTGGTCTTGTTGAGGGAGCTGTGGCTGTGTTCCTGCCACCTGGCTCC
>NW_004949153.1:1877799-1878316 GCF_000317375.1 Microtus ochrogaster | reverse complement strand
TTGTTATTTAGGTCTTTCATGGTATAACCTGTGTGCTAGATTCATGTCAGTTGGCAATTGAGTGAAGTGATTTTTTTTGAAGGTGTTCACTATTCAGGAGGGCGTGGTCTACAATACCATACTGGGATAGAGGCAATCCACAGGGTTTCATCCTCTGTGAAAACAAAAGAAGAATCTCTTTCCCAAAGTATCACATCCTTAGATCCAAATTCTACTGTCAAGGTATTTTCAAAATATCTATGTTGTATTAGTTCAGCAGCATTTATAAACAAATATCTTTTAGCAGCTGTTGCTCTCCCTCAGCAGTCAAACAATTCAAAGAAAGCATAATAGCACACAGCATCAAGATTCTCTGTGTATTTTCCATCTTTGTGTGGCTTTATTTTAACCTCTATTTAATTTATTTTTACTGGTATTTTTTTGCTGTTTGAGACAGGTTCTCTGTATATCTTTGACCTGGAATAACTCTATAGACCAGGCAGTTCTTGAACTCTCAGAGATCCTTCTGTCTGTGCCT
>NW_004949153.1:1873733-1875344 GCF_000317375.1 Microtus ochrogaster | reverse complement strand
AAAAAAAAAACTCAGGGCCAGTTTGTTACAGCAAAAAAATTAAACCAGAATTTTAAAGAAGAACTATTGCCAATACTCCCCTAAGTATACCATGAAATAGAAAAATAAGTGACATTGGCAAAATCTTTTCAGGAGGTCACAGTTACCTTGTTATCAAAACCACATAAAAGACAACAGAGAACACTACAGACCAATCTCCCTAATGAATGTAGATGCAATAATACTCAATAAAATAGCCTCAAATCAAACCCAGGAAAACATAAAAAAAAAAATCTACCATGATCAAATAGGCCTTTTATAAGAGGCACATGGATGGAACAACATGTGAAAATTTGTCAGTGTAGTTTACCATATAAACAAACTGAAAGAACATACCTGTATGATCATTCATTAAATGCTGGAAAAGCTTTTGATAAAATGTAATATTCCATGTTGAAAGTCTTGGAGTGATCAGAATTCGAATGAATATACATAAATATAAAACAGGCAGGTTACAGCTAGCCTAAAGATAAAATCAAATTAAATGAAGAGAAACGTAAAACAATTTGCCTACAATCAGTGACAAGGCAAGGATTTCAATTGTTTCCATATTTATTCAATATAGGCATTGAAGTTTTAGCTGGCGATATGATAGTAGCCATAAGTGATCCCAAAAAGTTCTACCAGGGATCTCCACCTGGCAAACAATTTCAGTGAAGTAAGTGAACACAAAATTAACTCAAAAAAAAAAAAAAACAGTAGAAAAACTCCTGCTGGAGCTGAGTTCGGAGCCTCAGTGTTCTGGACACCTGGAGTCTGTGTGGATGCTTCTCGGCGCTGCGTCGCCCCGTGCCGCTGCTCGGGGGAGGCCAGGGAGGCACGCAGGAGTCGGCGTGGGAGAGCCAGGACTCCGGGATTTCTGAGGATGAAGGCCCATTTTGGTTGTTGAATTATGTATAGTAATTTGTATGCCAGCTGTCACAACTGCATCATTGAAAAAGAGAAAAGTCAGTTATTAGTGTCAAACATTCAGTGAAGGTAAATAAAGAACAAAAGAGGTGACTGAGGCCTGGTGCACACGCGGTGGAGAGGCGCGGCAATCAGGAATAGGCCTTGGGGGACCAGCGCGGCAGCAGACACAAGCAGCTGGGACCGGCACAGCGGCACACGCAAGCAGCAGGGACCAGCGCAGTGGCACAGGCAAGCAGCGGAGACTGGCTTGGCGGGGACCAGGCGGCGACAGACACAAGCAGCGGGATGGGCGCACAATAACAATAACAGATGGTTTGATTTACAAATTAAATCAAAGAGGTAGGCTTTTTGTTGGCGAGGTCACTGGCAAACGGGGAGCCTGGTCCTGTTCCTGAAGACCCTTCGGAGGGGTGAGAGCGTTCTTGGCCAGCGGCAGGAACCATGAAATAGAGAGAGGGCATTTTGGAAGCTGAACTCTTGGCCAGCAGGGAAACCTGATCCGGTTTTAAAAGAGCCATTGGATAGGATCAATAGGAGGAGATGGGCAGGTGCCAAGGCAGAAATTCACCCAATAATCTGAAAAACAACATGAAAATGCCAGAACCCAATGATCTTACAACAGAAGTATTTGAACACCCTAACACAGAAGAAGTGGAAAAA
>NW_004949153.1:1862876-1870948 GCF_000317375.1 Microtus ochrogaster | reverse complement strand
GTTTAGCAAAACTTTTGTTCTCAATATTGTTTGTTATATTTATTATTTTTTATTATTGTATATAGTTGTATTTGGTTTAGTTCTGTCTTATTTAGACAAAAAGGGGAGATGTAGGGATAAGTCCTGCCCCTTAGGGAGTGTGTTCGCCTCGGGCTAATGTTTGCCTATAAATATTTATAATTTTATATAAATATAAATTTTACATAAAATAATAAAAGGAAATCTAGCAGATACAAGTTGAAGCTTATATTAGAGAGGTTGTGAAGTCAGGGGAACATTCACTCTACTGCTGCAGAGATTACAAACTTGTACAGTCGCTTTGGAAATTAGTATGGCAACTTCTGAGAGAATTGAGAATCAGTTTACCTCAAGATACAGTGATAGCAATTAAGTATATACACAATGGATTTTCGATCATATCACAAGGGACCTTCCTCAACATTGTTAATAACACGATTATTCATAATAGCCAGAACCTCTAAACAACCTAAAATATCCTCAACTGAAGAATAGATGAAGAAGAAAATTTAAAAACTGGAGTATAACTCAATTGTAAAAAAAAATAATGACATTAAAGTTTCAGAAAAATTGATGAAACTAGAAAGACAATAATGGTACATACTCACTCATTAATGGATACTAAGATGTAAAACAAATGATAACTAGACAGCAAATCATAGCTCCAATGAAGCTAGGTAACAAAGAGGACCCTAAAACAGATGCATGGATCACCATGCGAAGGGAAATTTGATCAGACCTCCTGGGAATACTGGAAACTAAGGGTGTAATACAGGAGAGGAGATAGGGGTTTAGACCATGAGGGATCTGAACAGGATATTCAACCTGGGAAGGAATGTAGCAGGAGAGCATTGAATGAGATATCTTGATAGAGAAAGTGATTATGAGCTTAGGGAAAAACCTGACACTAAGAAACTTCACAGGAACCCAAAAGAATGACCCCAGCTAAGTCCACAAGCAATCATGAAGATGGAGCCTGAATGGTCCTTCCCCTGTAATCAAATTGGTTACTACCCTATCTATCTACATAGATTCTTCATCTAGTACCTGATGGAAGCAGTTGTAGAGATCCACAACCAAATACTAGGCTGAGTACTGGAAATCCAGTATAAGAGAAGGAGGAGGCATTATATGAGTAAGGGAGGGTCAAGAGCATGATGACAAAATCTACAAAGACAGCTTCACCAAATCCCTGGGAACTCATGAACTCTACACCAAGAACAGTGGTGCCTACATTGAACTGAACTAGGTTTTCTTCGTGTAGGAGACTGATGTGTAGCTTAGTTTATTTGATGGCCCCCTGACAGTAGGACCCAGATCTATCCCTGGTTCATGAGATATTTTTTGGAGCAAATTCTCTATCATGGGCTGCCTCTCTGTCTTGATGCAAAAAGGAAGGGTTTTTGTCCTGCATCAACTTAATGTTCCAGGCCTTGTTATCTCCCTCATGGGATACCTAACCCTTTGGGAGGAGTGGATGGGGTTTGGCTGGGGATAGACATGGGGTGATGGCAGTAGGGATGGGTAGAGAACTTTGGTTGTAAAATGAATAAAAAACAAATAGTTTTAAAAAGTAAAAGTTTACAGAAAATTTCACACCTGAATCAAGCCAAAGACTGGACGGATTCAGTGAATAATTCTGTCAAAACATTTAGAGGAGAACTAACACTAATATTCCACAAGTTATTCCACAATATAGAGAACTGAAGGAATAATTCCTACATATTTTATGAAGCTACTATTATGCTGATACAAAAAATGCATAAATACACAATGAAAAAGAGCATAGACCATTGTACCAATGAGCATAGATGAAATAAGTTTCAACAAATACTTGCAAACATAACGTAATAACACACTAGAAGTTCATCAACCATTATCAAGTTGGCCTCATTCCAGAGATTCAGATATATTAAACACACATAAATAAATAGATTTAATTTGTCATATAAACAGACTGAAAGACAAAAAACTGCAAAATCATCTCATTAGATTAAAAAATATAAAATAATCAACACTGATTCAGGTAAATGTCCTGGTGACATTAGCAATATGAACAGTATCACTTAATATAATAAGGGCAATTATAACAAGCCCATGGTCATTTTCTTTCCAAAATGATGAGAAATTCAAAGCATTTCCATTAAAATCAGGAACAAGATAAGGATAACTACTCTTATTCAATATAGTGCTTCCTTTCTTAGTAAGAGCAATAAAGCTATTAAGGGAGACAAAGTGAATACTACTAGAAAAAAAACAAGTCTAAATATGTTTATTTGATGATGAAAATATACTGTAGGCTAATGTGCTTGTACAGTGTAAAGATTTGTCATGAATATCTGTTTAATAGAATGCAGATTGGCCAATAAGCAGGAAGAAAGTATAGGAGAATTATGGAAAGTCAAAGAGTCAGTAACCAGACAAATATAGAGGAAGCAAGATGAGAATGCTCAATAAGCAAGGTACCAAGCCATGTAACTAAACATACATAAGAATTATGGTTTAATTTAAGCTGTAAGTGCTGGTTAATAATAACTGTAGCTAATAGGGCAAACAGTTTAGAAATAATATAAGCCTCTGTTTGTTTCTACTAGGCGGGATAAAAACTTCTGTCTACAAAAGAGAATTTTATGTATAAAGGATGCCAAAACCTTCACCAGGAGACTTCTATTACAGATAATTTCATCAAAGAAGCAGGATGAATAATTAGTCACCAAAATTAAGTATCAAGCCTAGGTACTAATGACAAAGAGGCTAAGGAAGTAACCAGGAGAACAGTAATTTTCACAATACCTCAAAAATAGAAAATATCTAGTGACAGCATGAAGAAATTGAAACACTTGTGAAATAAAAGTTTTAGTATATTAAAGAAAAATTTAAAACAGCAACAGAACTTAAAAAGATCTCCATAGATCTGTAAGATAAATATTGTGAAATGATAATACTACCAAAAGTCATCTACAGGTTCAATGCAAACCATATTAACATTACTTCTCATAAGTTTAAAAAGCAGTCTTCAACTTCATATGAAAATACAATAATCCTTGGATAGCTAAAAATAGTCATGATTTATAAAAGAACTGTTGGAAGCTTCAATCTCTCAGACTTTATGTTTACTACAAAGCTTTAGTAATAAAAACAAAATGATATTTGCATAAAATGTAACATGTCAATAAATGAAATCAAATTGAAGACCCAAACATAATTACAGAAGTTGATGGCTATTTTTTTTTTTTGGACAAAGAAATCAAAACTACACACTGGAGAAAACATAGTCCTTTGGTAAGCAGTGTAAATCAAACTGGATGTCTACATGTAAAAGAATGAAAATAAATCCTTATCTATTATCTTGCACTGAATTTAACTCCAAATGAATCAAGGACCTTAGCTTAAGACCACATACCTTAAAGCTGGTAGAGGGGAAAGTATGGAATAATCTTGAACTCACAGGCACATGAAAGGACATTTTGAACAGAACACCAGTGAAACAGAGTTTAGGATCAGCAATTAATTATTTGGACCTCATGAAGCCAAAAATCTTCCATATGGCAAATGACACTAATTTTCTGGAAAAATGGCATACTTCAGATTGGGAAAAAAATTTTAGCAATTATACATCTGATAGTGAAGCTAAATTTAGAATATATAAATAACTACAAATAACCTGAATATCAATTAAAAATATAAGTCTATTAAAATGGTATATGGAATTACAGAGAGAAATGTCAAATTATGAAAGACATGTGGCTAAGTAGCACTTAAATCTTTAACATCTTCCTCTATATTAGAAATGCATACTAACAGTGTTTTGAGATTTCATTCTTCTCTGGTCCAAAAGGTCAAGATTAATTAAATAAGTGATGAAACATGCTGGTAAGTATGAAAATAAAAGGAAACAATTATTCCTTGCTAGTAACAGTCTAAACTGGTATATTCACTGTTAAAATCAATCTGTTGGTTCCTCCACGAGTCAGAAATTGAATGTCATTGATGTCTAGCTATGCTACTCTTACAAATATACCAAAAGGATTCTTCATGCTACTACAGAGATACTCACTTATGTTCACTAATATTTAAGTTATAATACATAAAATTAAAATCAATATAGATATCTGTCTACTGATGAATGGAGAATAAAAATGTGGTACATTTGCAGACTGCAATATCATTTATAACAAAAATATAAAGTTATGAAATTTTCAAGTAAGTAGATGGAGGTAGAAAGGATCATCATGAATTTGGTAACCTAGACCTTAAAAAAATTGTATTTTAAGTTTTATCTTCTATGTGGTTGTTATCCTAAAAGATTTCAATATGTGTGCTATAACTAAATAACCCTAAAGGTTAGATTGTGTCTTATAAAGGAAGTATGGGGAGGGATGGAATTCCCAAGGAAGAAGAAATATAATAAAGTGTTATAAAGAGATAATGGAGAAACTGGAATAGGAAGTTTAGGTCAAGATGGGGATAGGAAAGAAGGACAAAGAAGGGGATTTGGGAGGATTAACCAGTATAAAAGATAGATGACAAGCCTTATGGAAAATTATTTCTCAAGAAATTAATACACATGCACAGAGAGAGAGAGAGAGACAAAGAGAGACAGAGAGACAGAGAGACAGAGACACAGACAGAGACTGAGAAGACAATGCAATGACTATCCCAAATAATGAGTATAAATGTTTGTTTTACATTTAAATGGAGATATCCTATAGAGATTTGCATTGGTATGGATCTTGGTTTATTACAAAATTAATGTCAATTTTGTTATAAGTATATTTCTGTTCTTGATCATATTTGTGCAGTTCATTTAAAAATGTAATGTATAATTAAGAAATATATATTAATAGATACTCATCTATAATAATCAAGCTTGTAGTCATGTTAGATTTTTTAGAGGTACAAAGATATATTTCAGGTGGATAGGCATTCTTCAAGTCATCCAGAAACCTTCAGAATATGGCATTTAAAATGTTTTAATAACTTAGGGCATATAACATATGACACATATAACACATGTACAGCACAGATTACTTCAAGAGGAAGATGTGAATCAAAGAGGCTCTTCTTTTAGTTTAATACCCATTTGGGCAAGAAACTGCTCTTACCTGGAATGCTTAACTGAACATGCAGGACCCACAGAGAAATGACTGCTAAACTTGCCTAAAGTTGAGATAGTCCTTCAGGGTTTCTGCTTTATGAAATAGTCTGCTCAACATTCTGCAGGACACAAAAGAAAGTGACTGACAAACTGCTAATATAAGTGGAATTTTCTTTGAAATTTCCTGCTTCATGGAAAAAGTCTGCTGAATACTATGAGCCTGTAGGCTGAAGATGGATGCCTCAAGAGTACAGAAAACCTTTGGGTGACTGTCTAGGCAAAGAGATGTCTTTGTCAATTCTATAGATTTGGAAGTTGCTTAAAATGCACTTCCTGTTTACTTAGGTAATAATATATCTTTCTGGAGTCTTTGATGGAGTTGAAGAATTTATAGTTATAGATTTCTTTAGTTATGATAAAATATAAAGAAGATATAAATATTATAACTGTATTCTTGTTTTATACCTGTTTTATTATATGTAATTTTACTATGTTAAACTTAAAGCCTTCTTTTTTATTTAAACAGAAAAGGGGAAATGGTGTGGGAGGTACTTCTGTCTATGTGTTGCTTTTATTGGTTAATGAATGAAGAACTACTTTGAGCCTATGACAAGAGCAAGACAGAGTGAGGCTGGAAAAACTAAGCTAAATGCAGGGAGGAAAAGGGGTGGAGTCACAGGGATGCCATGGAGCCACCACCAGAGTCAGACATGCTGAAACTTTGCTGGTAAGCCACTGCCAGTGGCAATACACAGATTAATAGAAATGGATTAAATTAATATAAAAGTTATCCAACAAAGGCTAGAGCTTATCGGCCAAGAAGTTATTTAATTAATACAGGTTTTGTGTTATTATTTCAGGTCAAAGCTAACCAAGCAGCCGGAAAACAACAGGTAGCCTCCATACTACAAACTCCCTTATGGCAACAGGTAAGGAACCCACTGCAAGGGACTGGTTAATGCTTGTGGAATCATTGGTCCAAAGAGACATATGTATTTCCCCAAACATAAATGGCCACTGACAAGGTAATTTGTTGTTTTTCCTAACTTGATGTTTATGTAAAGTTTTGCTCATAAAAGCAACCCTTACATAATCAAACATGGAAAAGTTGAACTGTTGACCAACTATGAGCTTCAGTATACTTAACACATACATATGGTGCTGTAATTTGCTTTGCTTAATATAAAATAATAAAGATAATCATAAGTCTCGTATACCTTAAAATCCATTCGACATACCTAAAATTCCTTTCTGCAAGATATACTGATGCATAAAAATGTCATGAATAGTATATAAGTAAACAACCATTTTTATTGGTTTAAGGGCTACTGTCTCAGAAAACACATAGCTTACATTACCTAAGTGTCTGAGAACTTCAGAATAGATAAATCATGGACTTAGGGAAAACTAACAACTATTTTTGTGTTAATGGAGCATTACAATAAAATGACTTGACTCCTAATGATATATTTCTATATTTATACACCAGAGAATCACTGAAATCTCAGCAGAAAAACTTCTTGCAATGAATAGAAAATTACACAGTGACACAACCTGTAATGTGCAAAGTGTGAGAAATTTTAGAGCATTCGGACCTAAGTGGTATGTCATTATCAAAACTCTCTCCTTAAAGCACAAGGATCTATGTGAAATAGGAGGCAGAAAATTGTAAGAGCCAAAGGTGTTGAACAATTACAATGAAATAGTATCTTCAAGACAATGGGACTAATGGAAATATGAACTCAGAGATGGTGGCAGCACTCGCAAGACCTGCACAAGCTCAACCATGAGGGGATTCCACAATAAAGAAGACAAGGAGTATCACCTTTAACTAAGAATCTCTTTGTAATTGATACAATCTTCACAAAAGTAGACCATTTTTGTATAATAGAATGGCCCTGGATATATCAACCACATTCCAGAGCAGATTAACTCTCTAGAACTTTTTGGCCAACACAAAACAAGATCAATTTTGTATGCTCTTTGTTTCAATTTATTTTGGCTTTGCTTTATTTTATTAAGCTATTTTATGCTATTTTTGTACATTAGTTTTTATTTTAGTATTCTGCATCTATTTGTATATTTTTGAAGGACAATAAAGTTGGTTGGATAGGGAGGTGAGGGGGGAAACTCTGAGAGTTTGGAGAAGGGAAAATGTGATCAAAATTTGTATAAAAAGTTATGATTAGAAAGGCTTTACAAAAACAGTTTAAGACTGTTAACTGATATTACTTTTTAATGTAAAGAGTAAAAATGTTGTGGAGGAAACTCAGAAAAAAATATTTGATGTAAATCTTATTCAACCAAAGTTTCCCCCCACGGCTACTGAGCAACAAAATAAATATTCTTATATCTTTTCACAATATGGTTAACACTTAAATAAATCTACACTACATTATGGCATTTCAAAACATTTAAGGAACTTAAAAGAATGTTGCAACATTGTAACTTATTAAGAATGTTTCTATATTAATCATTATATAGTAATTCAACTAAACTAGACGATAGGCAAGTTGGAAGAAATTTTACAAGAAAAGTCATTCTTAGATTGTAACAATGAATGTGCAGTAGCAGCTCATTTTTTAATAAATAAATTTAGTTATTTTTAAAGGATACAAATATTAAACAAGGGATTAAATTTAATACTAATAACATTTTTAGTATTATTATTAGCATTATTAGGTTTTTATTACCTTTATTGAGTTATAAATATTTCTCCACTCCCCTTCCTCCCTCCTTTCTCCTTTTCTACCATCTCCTGTGATCCCCATGCTTTTTTAAAATTTACCAGAAGATCTTGTCTTTTTCACCTTCCTATGTAAATCCATGTATGTATTTCCTAGGGTACTTTTTGTTGTTTACTTTCTCTGGCATTGTAACCTGTAGCCTGGTTTTCTTTTGCTATATGTCTAAAAGCCTCTTATAAGTGAATATATATATATATATATATATATAT